>NC_092326.1:25544043-25847073 GCF_036785885.1 Coffea arabica
GGTCTCTGATAGGCGAGTGGAGTGTTATCTCCTCGACCTTGTGGTATACTCGAGTATTACCTTTTGAAACTATGAGGTGTGCGGGCCCAAATAGGGGGTGAATGGTGGAAGGAATTGGTGCGAAGTGGTGTCTACGGTTTTTGGTTATCCTCAATGGTTGACGGAGTGTCAACGAGTACGATCAAGTATGGACCTCGGAAACGGCCCTTGAGGGCCGAATGTATCCTTTTATAAATGGATGTTTGAATGAAGGCACTTATGCATATATGTTATTTGGCCATATCATGTACTTGTGCATTTGGTACCTCACGAGCGCAAGCTCACCCCCGTTGTTTTGTTTTCCTTACAGGGACACTGCTGGACTCAAGTTTTGAAATGAGTTGAGCTAGTTATGTAGCTAGTTTTGAGTTGCTCCTCGAAAACTTGAAATTTTGATGTAAATGAATTCAAGTACTTTTGAAGTGTACAATTGAACCTTTCTCATGTATATATATGTCCTTGTCAAGTCTTGGATAAACTGCATTATGTGTTTGATGTGTTTATGCGAGTACCGGTTTCGAACAAAGGAAGAGCTGTATTACGTTATCTGTGTACCTGGATGGCTTGTAATTTGTCTAGTTTAGATTTGGAATCGCTTGTGTAATTGTTGGGCTAGGGGAATTGGAATGGATGGAATTACACCTTGTACGGTTTGAATTTGGATCGCCTCTTGTGTAATAGCTTGTGGATATGGTTTGTAATGAATGATTGGACTTGAATGGACGTACGTGTACACTCCGCAGCGTTTGTGATATGTAGTTCTTGGAGAATTTGATATATATATTTGAGATTTATATTGTAATTTTTGGGAGAACTGTAGTGATTGACGGAGTCCTGGCGAGAGCTGGGCAGGCGGCCCGTTGACCCCTCTGGTTCGCCTTAGGGGAAAATGGGTTCGTTACAATTGGTATCAGAGCTTAGGCTTCCGATCTCTGTAGTGTATCCTAAGTTTGAAATTTAGGATGCCTGACTGTGGGATTGATTTGAATATTGTGTGAACAAGGATCTATTGTATCTTAGAGGTTAAAGAAATTGATTATTTGGGAGTTTCTTGCTTGGGATTTATATTGAAGGAAAATATGGGATGAGAGTTTTGTAGTGAAAGATTGGACGAATTTGAATTGCAATTATACTTGTAAGTGTGGAAAGAATTGAGATAATCATTAGTACTGGCTATGGGGAAATAAGAGACCGAGGTTTGCTGGCCAAACTCCACGTATGATGATTTTGAACCAAGATAAAAGAGTATCAAATGAATAAAATGCATTTTCTGCCTGTATATTTCCTAGTTTTATTTGCAAGCGATGATTGGAAATACGATATATATGCTTTAAAAATGTGTAATTTTCCGATTTTGGTAAAAAGGTGAATTTTACTTGAATTTCGAATTCGAAAATTTGTGAATAACTGATGAGCTTATTTGACTTGGTTTCTATTTAACATGTAAGTTAGCAAGCTGTGCTTACTTCTTGGATTTGAACTTGGAACTTGAGACTCTGCTATAGAACCTAAGATTGGTTATTCTTGGAGATGATGGTGCTCTTACTAGTAGCTGGTTTATTGAAGATTTTGAACTTCGAATGGATAACCTTTGGTTTCAGCTTGTGTTATGGAAGTATTGGATCTAATTTCGTAAAGGCATGTGATCCGATTGAACTTGGTGCCACTTGGTGACATTGGCACTAATTCTGGAAGTAGTATATGTAAAATATGACTTTGATTTTCGCTGAATACCATACGATCTGAGTCGTGAAGTTCTTAGTTGGAATTCTTGTATTAGAGTACTTGACATTTTCTTGAGGAAATGCTCATGAATCTTGGTTGGAACATAGTTTAATGTATGACGATGTGAATGGAAATTATAAGTGAGTTTGAGATAAGTTGTGATGGCATAGGTTAGAGCACAGAAGATTTTGTATTGTACTCACGACTAAACCGAATAAGGAGAGTGAGATAATGACTTGGACTTGTTCAATAAGTGTGTGGCTCGGGTTTTGATAGATTTCGGTAGTGGCTAGAATTGTTGAGAAATTTTTAGTTTTGTATCTCTCTTCTAGTATTCCTGTTGGATTAAAGTTGCACCACTTGAGTGGTAAGTGTTGGAATTTGCTATACTTGAACTACTTGGGATTGACCTCGAACTACCTAAGATTGGTCTTCAGCTGCCTGAGATCGACTAGACTGAACTTCCTTGAGACTTGACCTCGTTAGGCGAGTGTGTTTATACGTATCCTTGATGGACCTAACTTCACTGAATATATGGTATTAGACCTGTAGGTGGACTTGAATTTCATGACTGCTTAAGAATGTGAATAGTTGGACAGAGGTTAGGCCAGTGTGTTTTACCAGTACTCATGATCCTTGAACTTGAACTTGCACTTGAACCTGAACTTGTACTCTTATTTGTGACCGTGCTCCCTGAACCTGCAATAATTGACCCTGCTTTTGAACTTCCTCGTACTCATGCACTATGAACCTGAAGTAATTGGCGCTGCTTTGACCCTACTCTTGAACTTATTCGTACTCATATGGTTGTAGACCGGCTACTACTCTTTTGTAGCGGGTGAACTGAACCTCTCTGGTGAGGCATTGCCTGTTGTGTTGTCCAGCACCGCCATTCTTCAGGCGAGGCATGCCTGTTGTGTGGTCCAGCACCACCAGGGATGGAATTTTGAATTGAGGCTCTCTGGCGAAGTTTAGCCGTGGTGCTAACCTGTTGTGTTGTCCGGCACCACCGGGGCCAACTTACTGAATTGAAATTCTTTGGTGAAGCATAGCCGTTGTGCTAGCTTGTTGTGTTGTCCAGCACCAACAGGGATGAGTTTTTGATTTGCAGATTCGCTATACCCTGAATTTCTTCCAGATATCTGGGACTTTACGTCCGATTTCAAGCCTTTTGCCTGCTTTATCTGGCTACGCGATAACTCCTTATCGGATCATGACTATTTGATAAGTTGGATTGGCGTGTATTTAGTACTTGAAATTGATAAGTGATTATTTGATAAGTCGTGCTTTACTGGATCATGATTTACGACAAGTGAGATTGGAGTGATTCCTAGTATTCGACCGACTTTGGGAAGACTAATTGGACCTGGTGAATGCAAGTTGGATTAGATGGAATTCTAACGCTTGAATGGTTTTTGAACGATATCTTGACCAGATGTATATGAGGTAGAATGTCGAGGACGACATTGTTTGAAGGAGGGGAGATTGTGACGCCCCGAAAATTAGGGTTTTTATTTGATGGATCTTTTGTTGGACGAGTGGAGTAAAACAGGTTTTCAGCTTGGAAAAGAAGAAAAAATTTTGGGAAACATGAAGGGGGCCAAATCCGGCCGGATAGCTGGCCGGATTGCCTGGCCATTTTGAAAAAAATTGAGTTTGCTTCGGCCTCGAATCCGGCCAAGAATCCGGCCGGAAATCCGGCCAGATTCTGGCTGGATTGTGACGTGTCACAGCCGGTCAGCTTTGACCGGCTGCCTTTTTCTTCCTTCTTATCTCACTTTTGCACCTAAAATATCTCATTTTCTTTCCCTGGTTCAGCCGAGCTTCATAAGAGAGAAAACTCTTCAATTTTCTAGTTTTGATTTCTACCAAAATCTTGTGATTTCACCAATGATTTTGGACAATAATTCACACGTGGGCTTGCTATGGTGGCTTAGAGCTTTTGATGGATGGGTTTTGGAGGGGAGGCTCTATGTTGATAGTTTTCTTGAATTTGAGGTAAGTGGCATAAACAAGTTTCCTTTTGGTCTAATATTGGTTAATTAATGATTTGTGGTGATTAAATATGTTATATTGTGAAGTATTTCATGGGTTGAAGGAATTGATGGTGAATTGTTGATTTATTGGGTATTTTCCTGATTTTATATGAAAGTTATGATTAGGATTGGATTGATGGATTGGAATGGTGTTAATTGAAGCTTTTATGCGTTAATTGTGATCAATTACGGAAAATTTACGCTTGTGGTGTGAATTCCGGTTTCTAGGGTTTCGATTTGGGGGAAAATTCTAATAGTTGGCTTATAAGTATCTAATTGGCTTGCTTGAGGGGCATTGTGGCCCTAATTGAGTATATTTACTAGACTATAAATTGTATGTACAATTGGAGTTGAATTGATATATATTTGGTATTGAATGGTAGGTTGGAAATGTGTTAAATTAAGGGGAAATGCTGTCCCATTTTTGGAGGGTATATGATTGATTTGAAGTTGTGTGATCTTGATTAAATTTATGGAAATTCTTGTGATTTGGATATTGGGAGGATTAAGTTTCATATTATTGACGGTTCTAAACTTTGTTTAAGTTAATTCATCCTTGTTTTGGCATGTACATGACTAGTATAGGCTAGTCTCATGTTAAGTGAGGATTTCTAGCCCTTAATTGTGGTTAGTGATGGTTATTTGCAAAGATTGGCTTGGAAGTGTAATTTCAGCTTTTGTTGTATTATTTCTGCCCTGTTTTTGTACTGTACATTTGACCATGTTAAAGACTGATTCGGCTCTTGCTCAAAACATGAAACTTGTACATATATGAGTTAGCTAGTTACCTGCAAAATTTCAGAGTGATTGGAGTACTGTAGCTTGTGAATTGACTGAAATACCCTTGACTGTTCATAGACCCTATTTTGCGGACAGTTTTCTGCCCTCTTCGAGATTTCGATATTTGATCCTGAAAATGTGTGATTTGGCCTTGGAAATCTTCATAAGAAATGTTGACATATGTTTTAGCTTCGTAACGCCATAAGATTTGTTTTGATCGGATAGGTATAGCTTTACTTGTGATTAAAATGCCAAAAGGCAATAGAAGCTTGTTAATGTTAGAATTTTCCTTTGCTTGACTTGATATTTGGTTTTAGGATTTCAACTTGATCAAGATAATGAGGTTTGCCGAATAAGCTTCGTGAGCCGTGCTTGGTGAGTGTATCATTAAATGGTTCAATGTACTTGTTATATGACTTGAATAGGTCGAGGGTGTACTTTACCGCTCTTGACCACTTGCTTGCACTATTGTTACTGTTGGACTGTGAAATTTCATGAATATGTGATTTGATATTTGTTAGGGCAATGCCCTATTATTTCTGTGAAAACTGAGCTCATTCCCTTGGACCGTTATTTGAGTCGAGCCGGCAAGGGCTTGGGCGATTCGTTAACGAGCCTTCGGGTCTCTGATAGGCGAGTGGAGTGTTATCTCCTCGACCTTGTGGTATACTCGAGTATTACCTTTTGAAACTATGAGGTGTGCGGGCCCGAATAGGGGGTGAATGGTGGAAGGAATTGGTGCGAAGTGGTGTCTACGGTTTTTGGTTATCCTCAATGGTTGACGGAGTGTCAACGAGTACGATCAAGTATGGACCTCGGAAACGGCCCTTGAGGGCCGAATGTATCCTTTTATAAATGGATGTTTGAATGAAGGCACTTATGCATATATGTTATTTGGCCATATCATGTACTTGTGCATTTGGTACCTCACGAGCGCAAGCTCACCCCCGTTGTTTTGTTTTCCTTACAGGGACACTGCTGGACTCAAGTTTTGAAATGAGTTGAGCTAGTTATGTAGCTAGTTTTGAGTTGCTCCTCGAAAACTTGAAATTTTGATGTAAATGAATTCAAGTACTTTTGAAGTGTACAATTGAACCTTTCTCATGTATATATATGTCCTTGTCAAGTCTTGGATAAACTGCATTATGTGTGTGATGTGTTTATGCGAGTACCGGTTTCGAACAAAGGAAGAGTTGTATTACGTTATCTGTGTACCTGGATGGCTTGTAATTTGTCTAGTTTAGATTTGGAATCGCTTGTGTAATTGTTGGGCTAGGGGAATTGGAATGGATGGAATTACACCTTGTACGGTTTGAATTTGGATCGCCTCTTGTGTAATAGCTTGTGGATATGGTTTGTAATGAATGATTGGACTTGAATGGACGTACGTGTACACTCCGCAGCGTTTGTGATATGTAGTTCTTGGAGAATTTGATATATATATTTGAGATTTATATTGTAATTTTTGGGAGAACTGTAGTGATTGACGGAGTCCTGGCGAGAGCTGGGCAGGCGGCCCGTTGACCCCTCTGGTTCGCCTTAGGGGAAAATGGGTTCGTTACAGATTTGGCCATTATCATGGACTAATATGCAGGTCAGATTGGTTCCAAAAACAGGACATAATTTCTACCAATGCTGGAACTCTTACTCTAAAAAGTTACACTCAATCTCAAAATCACTTCACAAGTTCCATTTCCAACCTCAATAACATCATTTAATAGTTAAAAAATACTAATAAAATCTAAAAAGATGCAAACCCTAGTTAAACAAGCCACTGCTCCATCAAAACTAAACAAGTAACCATAGCAAACCAAGAATATAAGCTTCTATCCCAAATTTAACAAGATAAAGCAAGAGAAAAGAAAAGCCAAACCTTATACCTTCCAAAAGGTACTTGCAAGTGAAAACCAAACCACTCTCTTCCAAAAATTTCACCACACCAAGCTTTCCAAACACCAAAAGGTAAGTTTAATCGGTTTAGTTTTTGAGATTTCAACTCAACAAGGAAGAATCAAGGTTGGAGTTGAAGTTGTTTTTCTCTCTTTTTCCCTCTCTTATTTTCAGCCAACATGAAGTAAAAATGAGGGAAATTGGGCCAAAAAGAAAGATAAGAAGGTAAGAAATTTGTTTAGTCAAAGTTTACTAAATTTCCAACAAGTGTCACACTTTGATTTGGGGTTAAATTTTTTCTTTTCTCTCTTGTTTTTTTAGTCCAAAATTTTGGCTGGTATAAGAAGATATTTAGGGCTGATTTTGTTGAATTAATAATAAGGAGATTAAGGTAATAAAGTAGTGTTCAAGTGGTGCACTCAATCGGTAGCAAACGGTGCACGTCGGTTCAAGCCTATTTTACTTAACTCGCGCATACTAGTGTTTTTACTTATGATTCACTAACTTATTATTAGCACTTCCAATCAAACACTTTCTCTTATCTAAAACTCACTCTTAACCACCAAATTTAGTACACAAATCTCACCAAGTGATCACACTACCAAAATGCACCAAAACACACCAAAAACCCTAAGTTATGCCATTCCTTTAGAAAAATCCTAACTTGAGTTATAAATGTCAAACATTCATACAACTTGGGCTGTTAAAAAACTAGATTTAAAATACTAATAATCTTTAGAAGACACCTCAAAGAAATTCATCTCATAAGTTAGTCCAAATTGAGCCATAAGCTACTACAACATTCCTATGTTTACTTGTGCAGGGCAGAATTTTCAGTCAACTTTACCAAATTTCTGGAATTTATAGAGATTGAATCAAACTCTTAATTTTTCACTGTAGGAAGCCGAATGAATCTAGCTTCAAACACAACAAACGGAACTCAATTCCAACTTTCCTATACGAAGTTATAGCCAATTTCCCAAAGATGCGCAGAGCCACTAGTGAAAATTTCTAGATTTTCTAACAATTTGAGATTATGAAACTTTTCTTAACAAAATTCACTCCTTTGACTCAAATTCAACCATTAAAACAACCAAAAATCTAAAGCAAGTAAGTTCAAATAAGAGCTATAAAGGCAAGTAAAATTTCGGAGTCTCACACTCTCTCCCCTTTAAAAGAATTTCGTCCTCGAAATTCTAACATTTAGTCGTACAAAACATGATGCTACAGGATTTTTCTCCAATTTTCAAGTGGCTTTTTCTAACTTAGAGTGCTACCTCAAACTTACCTAGAGCGAAAATCTCGCCGACATATTGGCTAAGTTGATATGCTAAGAAAGTTCAATGAAGACGTCAAATTGTGCAAAATGATTTAAATTTAGGAACTTGATGAAAAGGAAAATTCGTAAATGTGAAACTTGGTTACTACTGTTGCTAAATCGTGAAATAAAACACTATGCATTGGCAAATAATCTCCAAAGTACATCTTCTCTCATGACTACAATTGAATCTATAGACACATGCTACCCTCTCTAATCACACTTCCTTTAATAAATGCAACTTACTACATAAGATGTTCACCGCGTATCTTCCCACAGATAAAACGATTTCAAGTAACAGTACTAATTCTTGATATGTCCATTATTTTCTTTTCTTCTTCCCTCTATCCTTCATAATAAGTTCCTATTTTCTCCGAAACTTCCAAGCCTAATCCAAAACTCTCAACCTGAAAGGGACAGGAATCAAGCAGATAGGCAAGGGTAGTAAATCTAGGTCCAAACCTATCACAAGACAAATACATAGGCAATTGTAATTAGACTACGTCAAAATAAACACAAGACAAGGCTACACATGCTAACCGGACATTTACGAGACTAGGTCATGACGACACTCATTGATCCATTCTCCTTGATCATCTCAATCTCAAGTCCAATACTAGAATCTTTCATGCCTTGACGTTTACCATCCAAATTTATCTCAAGTTCAATCGAGATACAGACCCTTATTCTAGTGCTCTCCACTTTTGGTACTCAGGTACAAGAATCCAAAATTAGGAGAATTCATATCTCAGGTAGTATGCTCCCAAGTGCAAATCATCCAAATTAAGATTCCTACCTGAGATACATATCTATATTTCTCAAGTATTATGATAAAGGTTTTACACCTATAACCTTAATGATTCACAACTTACGCTCATGAAAATGACTAAGTCCTTTATACTTGTTCATATAATTGGGACCATATTACTACTTGGCAAAAGATCACACTGTGCAGAGACCACGCAAAGCAGATCTAATACCATCTATGACGATCCCACCTCCCCTTAAGGCATACCCCAGGGTTTAGAAGACCGTCTATCCAGCTCTTGCCAGGACTCACTCACTCACTTCAAACAAAATATGTTATAACCTCAGGAATAAATGAAATAACAGTTCCCAAACTTGGAACATACAAATACATTAATTTCTATCTCAAACGTTCATACAATCCCAAATATAACAAAAGATATGAATTCTAGATACATTCAACCCTAACCGAGCACTAGCACGAGTACAATCGCAAAAGTTCTAAAACTAGACTATGCTAACCTGTATCAGTCTCACGCCCTAGCTCGTTCCCCCTATAAGGAAAATAAATTTAATGGAATAGAGTGAGCTAAAACTCAGTGGGGTTCCAAATAGCAAGTTGACCATTATTTAAAAGAACAAGTATCAAAGTAGCAAAGTAGCGAGCATAACAAGTTTATAAAAGTGAGCAATAACACTTCAAGTAGCAAATTTCAAAATGAGCGAGTGTAAAGTTTTTTAAAAAGAAAAAATAACTCGATAAATAGTAATCATTTCAAAATATAAGGATACGGATGGCTCTCAGGAGCCAAGTTCCCATTGCTTCACCAAAGCTTGATCAAGTTGTAGTTGACACTCCGTCAACTTTCAAGTAAAGCCACTAGTTCCGTAGAGCACCACTTAGCTACAATCTCCGTCTACCAACCAAATCTCCTACCGGGCCCAAAATCCTTAATAACCACGGGTGGTAATATTCGAGTATACTGATTAGTCGAGGAGGTATCACTCCACTCGACAAAATAAGAAACCCAGGGTTCGTTACCCAATCAACAAAACCCTTGCCGGCTCGACTCGAGTAACTAGCCACAGGGTTTCTGGAATTCCAGAGAGTGCACACATCATACACAAGTATATTAAATCAATTGCAACAATAAATAAGTATATATCACATTAGGGCAAGTGCGATAAAGTACACCCTTGCCCGACCAAACCGATCAAATATCAAGTATTTAAATTAAGTATCATGTTCAATCATGTACTTGGAAGCACTCACCAAAGATTTAGTGCTTGTCAAACTCAAGTTCAGGTACAACTCCTTGATTAGAGTACAAATCTGCGATAAAATATCATTTAAGAGTTTAAACTCCACTAGGGTTCGAAACATAGGAGTTTCTTTTCAAGAAGATCAAGTAAATGAAACTTGTTTAAGTAGTAGTCATATGACTTCTCAAACTATTCATGCTCACTTTTTTAGTTTTGATAAAGAAGTAATTCATACTTTGGAAGTCACACTTGGTATGAAAAATCGAGAAAATCATATGTTTAAGGGTCGCTACTTTCACTTTTTAAAGGGTACGAGTTTCGGAAAAATGTTCAGCTTATGTACCTCTTACTAAAGAAAACTCGAATACCATAAACAATCGAAATTTGCCTCAACCTCGAGTCATTGCTCAAGTCTCAAGTTCACTCACCTAACCCTTGAGTGAAAATTTGAGCAGCATACCCTTTGTATTTAGCTATTTTCTAGCCACTTATGGCTTCATTTTTACCTCAACTCAGCCCAAATTCATCACTTAAGAAAATGTAACAAAATACCTCTTCAACGAGGCTCAATATCATACAAATACAAGTCAATTCTAAAAATGCAATCATCAAGACCAAAACTGGAAACTAGTATTAAAAAAGAATGTCTAAGTAGTAAGTTTGTCATCTTTCAAGGTTTTGGTCACAACTGAAGCTACGCTTATTGGATTGGGCAAATTTTATGGCGTTTCGAAGCTAAGACAGAGAATTACATTTCCTATGAAGACATCAACACCCAGTTCTTACATTTTCAAGGTCAAAGTTTGAAATCTCAGAGAAAATAGAAAGCAGCCTGTGAAACAGGGCATTTGGGCAGTCAGGGTATTTTAGTCATTTCACAAGCTACAATGCTATGATTGAGCTGAAATTTTTGCAGGAAGATAGTTAACTCAATTCTCTACAGCTTTCATGTTTTGAGCAAGAACTAATTTGGCCTTTATCATGGATGAATATGCAGGTCAGGTTGGTTCTAAAAACAGGACAGAATCTCTACCAATGCTGGAATTTAACTCTTACTCTAACAAAGTTACACTCAAGCTCAAAATCACTTCACAAGTTCCGTTTCCAACCTGAATAACGTCATTTACTAGTTAAACAATACTAATCAAATCTGAAAAGATGCAAACCCTAGTTAAACGTGCCACTACTCCATCAAAACTAAACAAGTAACCATAGCAAACCAAGAATATAAGCTTCTATCCCAAATTTAACAAGATTAAGCAAGAGAAAAGGAAAGTCAAGCCTTATACCTTCCAAAAGCTGCTTGCAAGTGAAAACCAAACCACTCTTTTCCAAAAATTCCACCACACCAAGCTTTCCAAACACCAAAAGGTAAGTTTAATCGGTTTTGTTTTTGAGATTTCAACTCAACAAGGAACAATCAAGGTTGGTGTTGAAGTTGTTTTTCTCTCTTTTTTCCTCTCTTAGTTTCAGCCAACATGAAGTAAAAATGAGGGAAATTGAGCCAAAAAGAAAGATAAGAAGGTAAGAAATTTGTTTAGTCAAAGTTTACGAAATTTCCAACAAGTGTCACACTTTGATTTGAGGTCAAATTTTTTCTTTTCTCTCTTGTTTTTTTAGTCCAAAATTTTGGCTGGTATAAGGAGATATTTAGAGCTGATTTTGCTGAATTAATAACAAGGAGATTAAGGTAATAAAGTTGTGTTCAAGTGGTGCACTCAATCGGTAGCAAACGGTGTACATCGGTTCAAGCCTGTTTTCCTTAACTCGCCCGTACTAGTGTTTTTACTTATGATTCACTAAATTATTATTAGCACTTCTAATCAGACACTTTCTCTTATCTGAAACTCACTCTTAACCACCAAATTTAGTACACATACCTCACCAAGTGATCACACTACCAAAATGCACCAAAACACACCAAAAACCCTAGTATGTACCAAAAATCCTAAGTTATGCCATTCCTTTAGAAAAATCCTAACTTGAGTTATAAATGTCAAAAATTTATACAAATTGACTTGTTAAGAAACTAGACTTAAAATACTAATAATCTTTAGAAAACACCTCAAAGAAATTCATCTCATAAGTTAGTCGAAATTGAGCCATAAGCTACAACAACATTCCTATGTTAACTTGTGCAGGGCAGAATTTTCACTTTACCAAATTTTTGGAATTTATAGAGGTTGAATCAAACTCTGTATTTTTTACTGCAGGAAGCCTTATGAGTCTAGTTTCAAACACAACAAACGGAACTCAATTCCGACTTTCCTATACGAAATTATAGCCAATTTCCCAAAGCTGCACAGAGCCTCCTGCGAAAATTTCTAAATTTTTTAACAACTTTAGATTATGAAACTTTTCTTAACAAAATTCACTCCCTAGACTCAAATTCAACCATTAAAACAACCAAAAATCTAAGGCAAGTAAGTTCAAATAAGAGCTATACAGACAAGTAAAATTTCGGGGTCTCACATACAACCTTCTTGAACACCTACATCAATATCTTCACAACAACTCTTGAAACTATCATCATTAGTTTCATCAAATGTGACATGTTTGGCTTCTTCTATAACAAGAGTCCTTCTATTATAGACCCTATATCCTCTTTTGTTTTTACAATAACCCAAGAAAATACCTTTATCGATTTTCTTATCAAATTTTTCTAGATGCTCCTTGATATTTAGAATAAAGCATTTGCAACCAAAAATTTTGAAATATCCAACAATTGGCTTTTTACCAAATATTAATTCGTAAGAAATTTTGTTCAAAATTGATCTCAAGAGAACTCTATTCATTACATAGTATGCCGTATTTATGGTCTCGGCCCAAAAGTATATTGGCAAGTTGCATTCACTTAACATGGTTCTTGTGGTTTTCTGAAGAGTTCTATTTTTTCTTTCAACAACACCGTTTTGTTGAGGGATTCTTGTAATTGAAAACTCATGTGTAATCCCATTGTGATCACAAAATTTCGGAAAGCCACAAAATTTAAATTCCGAATTATTGTCATTTCTAATTTTAACAATATTCATGCCAAGCAGATTTTGAACTTTTACGAATAAGGAAACAAAATTTTTGAAAGTATCATCTTTGTAAGCAAGAAAAATCATTCAAGTGTATCTTGAGTAATCGTCAGCAATTACTAGACAATATCTCTTACCACCCAAACTAGTAATTTGTATAGGACCAAACAAATCAAGATGTAAAAGTTCCAATGGTCTTGAAGTAGAAACACAATTTTTGAGTTTAAAAGAGACTTTGGTTTGTTTCCAAATTGACAAGCATCACAACTTTTATCTTTTTCAAACTTAAGTTTTGGCAAACCTCTAACAAGATCCTTTTCAAAAATTTCTTTTAACAAATTCATATTGAAATGACAAAGCCTTCTATGCCACAACCAAGGATTTTCATTTGAGACTTTAAGACATTGAAAGTTAGAGGGATTAACATTTTCAAGAATTACAACATAGATGTCATTGAATCTTTTTCTTTGAAAACGATGTTAAACTTTGAATCAAGAACTAAACACTCATGCTTCTTGAACAAAACAAACAAATTTCTATCACATAATTGACTAACACTTAGCAAGTTATAACTCAAATTATCAATCAAAAGAACATTATGAACAAAGGTCTCACCATTCTTACCAACATTTCCTACTCCAATTATTTTAGCTTTCATATCATCTCCAAATGTCACTTTGCCACTTGATTTTGGTTTGAGTTTAATGAATGGTGATGGATCATCGGTTATGTGTCTTGAATATCCACTATCTATGAACCACCTTAATTCCTTAATGATGTTTACCAAGTTTGCCTACCTAATAATTCAAGAAATAATATTTGGTACTCTTTAATCTTTTGGATCCTTGAGAGTTAGCATCATGTCTAACTATTCACATGCATTTCATGTCTCTTCTCATATTCTTTCTCACATAGTAATGACTTTTCATGTGATGTTTTTTATAACAAAAACTATACATAACGAAAGAGTTATTTATATGAAAAGTTTAATATATCTTACTTTTTCTCTTATGAATAGTGAATTTATTTGCATTAGAATTTATCTTCTTTTCATGAATGCCAAGATGAGATTTTGATCCACTTTCTTGAAAATAGTTTTATTTTTTATGTTGGAGAACCTTATTTAGATTACCCATTCTTCTTTTCAAATCACATTGTTCCTCTTTGAACATTTCACAAAACCATGTTTTTCTATCAAGCTCATTTTGTAGATCAATCTCGCCTTTTTTCAAGCAATCATTTTCAGTTTTCAGCTTTTGTTTTCTTGAAAAAAATGTGCATTGTCCTGAAGAAAAAAACTAATTTTGTGTTTTAATTCCTTGTTTCTAGTATAAGATTCTTTCAAACTATCATACAATTTTTTAATGAATGATTCAAGATCATCATCAGTTTCATCATCACTTTCAAGTTGAGGGTTACAAGTTGTTACCTCATTATCTCCAATGGCCATAAAAGCCATTTGAGCAGATTCTTCCTCATCTTCAATTTAACTATCAGAGTTGCACTCCTTCCATGTGATTTGGAAGTTGTTGAATCTTGGTTTTCTTTCAACTTTCCCTTCTTCTTCTTCATTGGACACTCACTCATGTAGTGTACAAGTTGGCCGCATTCATAGCATCTGTCACCTTGCTTTTTGTTGGTCTCTTGCTTTCCTTTGTTTCTAGGTCATTCTTTTCTAAATCTCCTTTTGTTGAGGATTTTCTTAAAATTTTTTGTGATGAGAGCTAGATCATTGTTATCAACATTCATATCTTTACCATCCAATGAAACCGAGTCATTTTTATCTTGAAATGCTTTTAGAGCAATGCTCTTTTTCACTTTTGCATGTTCTTCTTCTTATACCTTGGTCTTAAGTTTCAACTCATAAGAAGTTAGAGAGTTTATAAGAGATTCATTAGGCATTGAATTTAAATCTTTCGCCTCTTCAATAGCAGTCACTTTACTCTCCCAATCTTTAGACAAAACATTTAAGATTTTTCTGTTTTTCTCTCCTGAGTATTCCTTTTCCAGAACCTCTAAATCTTTAATAAGATCATTAAATTTACAATACATTTTATTAATATTTTCATGAGATTCCATCTTAAACGACTCATATTTAGTAACCAAGATAGATTTTTTTTTGTTCTCTAACATTCTCATGGCCTTCATGAATTTCTCTCAATTTATCCCAAATCTCTTTAGCAGACTTACAGCCTTTGACCCTAATAGATTCATTTGAGTCTAAAGCACTATATAACACATTCATAACTTTTGTATTTAAGGTGAGATGAGCTCTATCCTTTGCAGTCAATTCATTTCTTATTTTTGGTCTAGATCTGTGAGTATTTTCATCTGCTATAACGGCATCATATGGACCTTCATTAACAATAAATCACAGTTCAATATCAATCGATTGCAAGAAAATAACCATTCTCTCTTTTCAACTCATATAATTTGACCCATTAAACATTGGAGGTCTAGTTATAGATTGTCCTTCAAAAAACATGGCATTGTTGGTTGTCATCTTTGCTTCTAAGCCATTTCAGCTTAATCTCTACAAGACCAAGCTTTGATACCAATTGTTAGTCCCGAAGACAACCTAAGAGAGGGTGAATTAGATTGATTACAAACTAATCAGGTTATGGGCACTTTTTGCTTAATATGAAATTTACCCTCTTTTCTAAGTGATCACATAAAGAATCAATCAATAAAGGAGCAATATCACTCAATGAAAGTAGAAGAGATATGCAATTTAAGGTTCACAAGATGATAAATAAAAAGAGAAAAATTGCAAACCAATTTACTACTAAGCTCCACTTGAGCTAGAAGATCAACTCACAAACCAAGTTTCTTCAAATTGATGAAATATAGTCAATCTTGTGTACAAAGAAAGGCTCACTTCCTCCTTGCCCCAAACTTCACTCGGTCAAGTTTGAAAGTTTTACAATCCCTCATGATAACCCTCACAAAACTACACTATTGAAGTATTCTCTCTCAAATTAAAAGCTTACAAAGAATCTTACATCACAAAGAGTACAAATGTTCCTTGGAGAGTATTTTCTCACTAAAATTACTCTTGATCTTTTGTATTCAGTGTGCAAAAAGTTTTTTTTTTAAGTTTCTGACCACGCACTATTTATATGAGACCAAAAAAGTGCTTCATTAAGACTTCCAACGGATAGAAGGTAGCTGAAGAGTTAACTAGCCGTTGGGAGTATCGGACGTCTGCTACTTCCAATGCTTGCATCCTAAAGCGGTCAGAGAGTTTGAGAAGTCATTTCAATTCTTTCGGACGTCCGGTGATGATGTTCTTTGTCCGATGCTTGCGTCCTAAAACGGACAGAGAGTTTGAGAAGTCATTTCAATTCTTTTGGACGTCCGGTAATGATGTTTTTCGTCCGATATGCTTGTCTGGTATCTGTCCTGTCTATCAGACATCCGGTATTGCCATTGTGAGCGGACATCTTTCGACTTCATTTTTCTTCTTTCAATTGCTCTTTGAATCAAATTTCTTCAGAACTAAAAAGCTTTCTCATTGAAAAATATTAGTATTATCCAATTGTTTTGTAAGCATCAAAAGAATCGGGATCAAGATCATCACGAACCACTCGATACTTGAACACCAACGTCTCCAACCTCGTCGTTATCATCCCCCTCCTCTTGAGAAGGATTTGTCCTCAAATCTAAAGCGTTATCTGCATCAAAAGGACTCAAATCAGAAACATTGAATGTCACACTAACACCATACTCACCTATTCTAGCTTGTAGGTGTTATCGTTGATACGTTCAAGCACTTGGAAAGGCCCATCACCATGTTGAAGCAACTTGTTAGGCATTGAACTGGAAAACGTTCTTTGCGCATATGGAACCAAACCTAATTGACAAGCTCAAACACCATCTTTTGGCGACCTTTATTAGCATGTTGGAATATTGCACAATGCGTTTCTCAATATTAAAACGGACCTTATCATGTAAATATCTAACAAAATCTACTTATTTCTTACCACGCTCATGCATAGGTAAAGGAACTAAATCTAGAGGTGTCAATAGATTAAAACCATAAAAAATTTTAAATGGTGAGAACTGAGTGGCAGAGTGAATAGCATGTGATGTGAACCCGAATCCCCAAGCTCTCGCTCTTGAAGAAACGAATTGCATAGGCTGCGGAAAGATCTATCTTGATCAGGTTGTGAAACAAATTTGGATGGATTCTAATCCAATCAAGGACCGCTCGAGATTGATTAGAAGGGTAGAATTTCGCCACAATTCAATGTAATCTTGAATTGATAAGTCAATTGCAAACTTAAGAATTCTCTAAAGTATTCAAGTTTGGCTCTTAGACAAAGTATTTTGCTGAAATTTTCTTTAATTCATCATGACTTGACCATAAAAAACATTGACACTTGAGGCTTATTTATAGCCTTTACAAGATTCAAGAAACCTAATCCAACTAGAACTTACTTAACTAACCCTAACTCGACTAGAATTAGGAAACTAACTCGACTTAAGGCTCAACTATGGTCAACATGACCTAGCCTTTTAGTCAACCAAAACTAATGACTCAAGTTAACTCTAAATTAATACTAATTAACCAACTAACAATTGCTGGAAAATAATGACAAATGTCATACTTAAACAAATGATATTAAAGAACAAACAATTTAAATGCACTAATGTGAGGACCCGCAAATTTCTTATGTTTTTCCTCAAAAATCCCTTTTATTTGAAAATTATTATTTATTAAAGCCTCCTACCCAATTATTCCACAATAAGTGCAGATAAACCTAGAAAGTAGGGTTTCACTCTTCGTTTTCAAGATTGGAGCAAAATTAGGGTTTTCGCAATTTTTCCGCCGGATGAATTTTCGGTATGGAGCAAGGATCAAATTTGGTGATTAAAAGTGACTTTTAAGTGGGAAATAATATGTGATTAGGAGCAATGATATAAAGTTAGTGAATGGGAAGTAAAAACCCTAGTACGTGTGTTTTTTAAGAAAAACGGCGCGAACCGGCGGGTCCCGTGCACTACCGATTGAACGCACCAATTGACCACCACTTTCTTACCATACAAGTTTATTGATATTTGAGCCAAAATATCCTCTTAATTGTCAGCTTGTTTGACCGAAAATTAGAGGCTAGAAATAGCAAGGAAGGAAAGAGCAAAATGAAAGGTGGAGGTGGCGACACTTGTCGCCATCCTAGAGTTTCTTGGCCAAGTGAGTAACTAACCTTCTTAAACCAATTTTCTGCACTTTCCCTTCATTATTTCTGCTCCATAGCCAACCAAAGAGAGAGAGAAAAGAGAGAACAAGAACAACTTTCTTCTTCTTGAATGTTAGCAATCCAAATGACAAATCAAATTTCCAAACCGGTTAAAGTGCTAATTGTGAGTTGGGAAGCTAGAGGAACTAGAAATTTTCAAAGGAAGTGGAGTATCACTCTTCCAAGCTTTGTTTTTGAGGTACTAAATCTGATCATGGTCCTTGATCTTTTAAATCTTGCTTTAAGATGTTATTTAGCTTAAGTTTTGGCTTGATTTCAAGATGTGCAAGTAGTTGTGATGATTATTGGATGAGATATGCAAGTTAGGGTTTAATGATTTTCTGCCTAAACTTGTTGTATAGTTAGTATATGTTGTATATAAGGTTATATAAGGGGCTTTGGTAGTGATTGGAACAAGAAATTTGAGAAAGTTTCATTGAAGACCAAAAATTCCAGAATCTGGAAAATTTGTTCCCCTTTCTGTCCGGTTTTGTAGCCCTATGTTAGAGGCCGAATTGGCCTTGGCTTAAAACATTAAAGTTGTAGGGAATGACATTTTAGAGGTGCCTACAAAATTTCAGCTCAATCGGAGCAACGTAGCCTGTGCAAAGACTAAATTACCCCTGCTACCCTGTTTCTACCCGAATTTGATAATTGTGTCTGTAATTGGATTCTTTTGGTTGGGAATACTTCGGAATTGGTTTTTGAGGTCTTCTGATGAATTGTAGCCGTGTTTCTAAGCTTTCGTATGGCTTTGGAATTTCTGGATTTGGACTTATGCAGGCTGTTTTATGATGTTTGCACTAGAATACGGTTTGTGAACCTGTTTTACGATTCTAGTGTAGTATACTACATTTTTCACGTAGTTACACTCGAAATTGGACTGAGTGGCCTTCTTAAATATTGTAGCCCTCAAGTCCTGTATATGCCTGTAAAATTTCAGGTCAAATGGATTAGTGTATCATGCGTTATAGATGAAATACTCAAGCCTGTTCTGAACATCAGATTCTGTGCGTTTTTAGTTTAGCTTCTGCCCGTGGCTTTTTTGGTTTTGATACCGTACGATCTGGGAGTTCTCTCCTTCATAAGAAATGTAGATCTTGGTTTTAGCCTCAAATTGGTATAAAGTACGGCGAAATCCGAGTTTCGTAGCTCCCGTTATGACCAAAACAAGATTTATCGTCAGAACTGCCTTTGAATCTGGACAGTTCTGACGGGTACTTTGGCACTTCATTTTCGTTCTGTTCTGAATTGATTCAGGTCTTAGCCAAAACATCAAAGTTTTAGCCTTATGTCTCAGCTTTCTAATGCCTTTGGAATTTCCTGATTTGGATTTGTGAACTGGGAGTTATGGTCCAGCGAACAACCCTGTTCGTCACCCTAAGACGTAAATTTCTGGTACTGTTTTCCACAATTTCGACCTGCTTCCATTCAGATATAGATTAAAGTGTCTTCATGAGATTTGTAGCTCTTTCTCATAGCTTCGAAACGGTATCTTGATCACTTTGATTCGACATTTCTAGCCTAATCTTTGATCAAAACGGTTTGAGATGGTAGATTTGGCCGTTTCCTTTTGCCGTTTCCGTACTTGAGTGTGTCGGATTTTGCCGTTTTGCTTGTTTTAAGTATGTTAGTAGCCGTTTGTGATATATTGTGACACAATCTTCTATTTCAGACGGTGATGAGCTAGGTGGAGCCGGTGGGGCCTACTAGCTACTTTTCGCGACGTGAATTTTGTCCTTTTGTTATCCTTGTTCGTTGTGTAAGTATTCAGGCCGCTCTTGTGTGTTCGTTACTTATGTGTTTCGATTTGTATGAAGAGGGTACCTAGGCGAGGGTGTACTTTATCGCACTCGACCTAGACCCTAATTTGCGCACATATCTGTACATGGCTTGTGTATATGAGCAATTTTGGAACTAAAACCCTTGAGCTTGTGGCTCAGGGTAACTTTTGAATAATTTTGTGAAATTTGTGAGTTTGGGGCTGATCTCAATACCTCGAGGGACTATTCGAGCCGGTTAGGGCTTGGTCGAAGTCAGCCCAACTTGGATTGAGGTCACCAAGTTTGTGAATCCGGTTCACCGAGTTGTGAACCAAGTTTGTGACCCGAGCTTGTGACTCAAGCTCAAGTTTGTGATTTCGTTCGCCTGGGCAAGTTTGTGAGGTGACTGGCCAGTGAGGGTGATAAGGTGTTCGGTGGGTGTACAAGTGGAGCTCTACGGACCTTATTGTGGTCGACGGAGTGTCGGCAGGAGATCATACACGGCACATGAATTGGCTTTGGAGCCACCCGTATCCTTATTATGTGATGTTACTTTTCTGCTTTTGCTTTACTCTTACTGAGTAACTGTTGTTACGTGAAATTTATGCTTTTACCCCTGTTTACTTACTAAGCATATAGCTTACCCCTTTCCTTTTGTTTTCCTTAGCAGGGGGCCGACGCGGGGATCGCTTGGGAAGGTGTTTAGTGTTTCGATTATAGACGAGTGAACTTGTACTTGTTTTAGTTGACTAGTAAGATGTATATTTGAGTTTTATCTTGTAATTTATTTGAGGACTGTAGTGCTTGAGTGAGTCCCGGCGAGAGCTGGGCATGCGGTCCGTCGAATCCTGGGGTACGCCCTAGGGGGAGGTGGGGCCGTCACAACTAAACTTCAAGGAAGGGATGACTGATTTTTGCTAATTTTCAATGAGTCTCTATGAATCGATCCTATTCATGACTTGAACATGAACCATGGATCCCATGTTCATATCATTTAGTTGTTTGATTGAGTAGTCGAAGTTGTTGCATTCGGCTAGCTTTGTGTTAGATATGTGCCGAATTAGTTTCTTACTATTTTTAAGTCATTTTTGTGACTTTTGCTAGTTATCTTGGCAGTTATTAAGCTCGGCCAGCTTAAGGAAAGTCTAGGGGCTGAGATGGTCAAATTAGTTTCCTAGTTTGAGTTGGTTTCATGTCTTGTAAACTCTTTAAAATAACTAAAATGTTTTTTCTAGTAAGGCAAGTCATTTATTCCAGAAAATTGAGAGCTTTTCTCTTGGCTTTTCGTGAGCTCCTTTTGAATACTTTAGAGGTTCTCTTAAGTGTTCAAATCTTGGCTTATCAATCAAGAATCGCACTTGATTGTGGTGCCACTCTATCAAACCTTGGTTCGCTAACTCGTTAGGTCATAACTTGAGATAATATCAAGAAGTTTGCACCTCGGGAGTTAGATTGGATCATAGGTTCTCCGCTGCCAAACCTGAATATCACCATCATGATCCGGGCTTGTTGATCACGAGCTTCGTATGCAACGGAGATCGTATCAGAGACACAACTCACTTTGTATAAAGGGACGTTCCCAAGGAACAAGAAAGAGAAAAAACTCTCATAATTTTATTCATAATCACCTAACTTTGAAAAGTTGTATAAGGTTGGCTATTTATAGGTTTACATGACTTAAAATCTTAAACAAATTTGGAAACAATTAATTACTTTCCCAAAACCCTAATTTGGCTCAATTTTGGTCACATGACCTAGCCGTTATTTTTTCTAACTAACGACTTAACTTAGACTCCAAACTAACTCTGCTTAATAACTAACATTGTTGGAAACTCAATTAAATAAATGATAACAAGACCTAATCATAACATGGGTTTCGAGTTTCAATGATTTTTGAGCCTGATTGCACTATCAACCATCATTAGATTGTGAAGACTTGTAAAACGAAATTTCTTAGACTTGAGGGGGATCCGGATCTTCATGTTCTTATCATTTCCCTCCTCTTGAAAGATGATTTGTCCTCAAATCGAGTGCTTGCTTACAAAGAAGTAACTCGAGGATGTCTTAATAAATGCAATCCAAGAAACATGCCACCAATTCAAGTTGATCATGAACCAAACCATTGCACATGCTCCATTCACCAAAGAACAGCTTTGATAACTCTATCATTGAAATACTACCAACTGATACGCCATCGAATTTCCTTGGCTCTGATACCAACTGATATGAACTCGATTCCCCAACCTCCCGCTCTTGAAGAAATGCATTGCACAGGCAGCGGAAATCTATCTTGATCAGGCTATGGACACAAATACAGACTCTAAACCAATTAAGGACAACTCAAGATTGTTTAAAAGGTACAAAGGCGTCACAATTCAACATGATCTTGAATTGATAAGTCAAATTTGAACAAAGGAGACACGCAACTCACTTTGTGACGCCCCGAGGCAGAAGAAAAGGGAAAAATTTCTGGTGAATAGAGTTTTGTGGGAAAATCCGGCCAGAAGCCGTGCAAATTCCTTATATTTTTCTTAAAATTCCCTTTTCTTTGACAAATACCACTTTATAATGGCCATACTACTCAATCACCCCACAATAAGTGCCAATGAACCTAGAAAATAGGATTTTTCACTTCGGTTTCAAATTGAGCAAAATTAGGTTTTCTCGATTTTCTCGCCGGATGAATTTTCGGTATGGAGCAAGGATTAAATTTGGTGAATAAAAGTGACTTTTAAGTGAGAAATAATATGTGATTAGGGGAAATGAAATAAAGTTAGTGAATGGGAAGTAAAAACCCTAGTGCGGGTGTTTTTAAGGAAAACGGTGCGAACCGACGGGTCCCGCGCACTACCGTTTGAACGCACCACTGGACCACCACTTTCTTGCACCACAAGCTTATTGATATTTGAGCCAAAATATCTTCTTATATTACAGCTAAGGGGACCGAAATTTGTGGCTTATAAGCAAGGGGAAGAAAGAGAAAAAAATTAGTGGCTAAGAATTGTCCAAGTGTTAGCCAAATTGTGGTCTTAATTAACTCTAACCTTCTTACTTCTTATAAGACAAAAATCAGCTTCATTTCTCTTCATTTTCTGCTGCTAAGAGCCGAGAGAGGGAGAGAGGAAGAATAAGAGAGAAACCTCTTCATTTCTTCTTGGATTCATCTATAAAGCAAGAATCAAACCAAACCAAACCGATTAATCTTCCCCTTGAGTGATTAGCTAGTGTTTGGTGGTGAAATTTTGGAAAGAGAAGGCTTGGGCTACCCTTGGAGAACTCAAATCAAGGTAAGAGGATGATATCTCTCTAACTTTCTCTTTCAATCATGGTTAAAGTAAGCTTAGTAGCTTGATTGGTGGTGGATTCATGGATGCTAGCATGTGTAGAAGTTTTTCCCCAATTTAATTGATGAACTAGGGCTGTGGAATTTCTGCCCAACTTGATGTGTGATACTTGTATGTTACCATTGAGGTTTTATAAGGTGTTTCGGGAGTGATTGGAGTGAGAAATTAGGGAAAATTTCACTAGAAACTACAAATTCCAGATTTCTGGAAAATTCTTGATCATTTCTGTCCGAATTTGTATCTATGTGTTAGAGGCCGAATTGGCCTTGGGTCAAAGAAGGAAAGTTGTAGGAAATGATGTTTTATAGGTGCCTATAAAATTTCATCTCAATCGGAGCAACGCAGAACATGAAAAGTCCAAAATACCCCTACTGTTTTAAGAATTTCCCAGCAGTCCGTTTCTTCAGTTCAGTCCAGTTTATCACGATTTTTGACCAGGATCCATTCTGATTTAGCTCTGGGCCAAAACATAAAAGTTGTAGTGTTCTGAAGTAGCGTTAAAATACCTCAAAGAAAACCTGATTCGGACTTGTGTACACTGAGTTATGTCCATTACAGTGTTCTGCATTTAAACAGCCGACGAATTGGTTTCTGGTTTAGTAATTCGAGAATTTGACTACGTTACATTAGGAACTGGACTAAGTGACCTTCATGAATGTTGTAGCTCTGTGTCTTAGCTTCGAAACGGCGTAGGTTTCGTTTTAATCCGATAAGCGTAGCCTCGGATATGTTATTTCCGTATTTGTACGTCAAATCTGTCTTGAACTAAATTGAATTTCTGCACTTGTACTTAATGCGATTCTTGTTATTATGATATTGTGAGCCTATGGAATGGCTCTTGACATAAATTGCTGATATGTATGATGTTGGGTTGTGTTTGAGAAAAACAATGAAGCCTAAAAGGCTGGAAAATTAGGTAAACACAAAGGGCATGCTGCCCGAATTTATACTCGAGGACTAGGAAACGAGACTTGTAACTTGTGTAAAGTTAAGTGATTATTACTTGAACTAGCAAGTACCTTTGCTACTTTGTTTATCGAGGGTTATACATTAGGACTTGGCCGAACTTGTACCCTTGAGGAAAAGACCTAATGGCCAATGTAAACTTGTATTTCCTTGTACTTTCAACTCAAGTGTTATTTCCAAGTATCTATACTACAAAACCTTATGATTTGAAAAGCGAGCAAGTGTTTCACGAATGCCTTTCAAATGAATTTCAATTGGTTGATTCTTAATGAAAGGAACGTTTAAGTTTCGAATCTTACTCGTGTTTCAAGTTCTCAAATTGGATTTTTATCGCAGAGCTGGACTTCAAACCTGGAGTATAGTTGAACGTGAATACTTGAAGCACTATATTTTGTGTGAGTGATCCCTCGACTGTCCCAAAGTTACTTTTGAACTAATTCTTGCATTTATTACTCCATTGCATATCATTTGGGGTTCGGGTGTGTGCCATGACATAATTTGGCTCCAATGAGTTCCTGGAAAGTCTTGTGCTTAGAACCAATGTCTCTACTATTGTTTACACGTTCTTTGGAGCACGATGGCTCCTTACTTCTGTTTCATGGTTACATGATCTAAACGAGCATTGGATATTTAAGTACAAGAACTTCACTGGCTCACATGAGCAATAAATGAACATTTGATTACTGCATCATGACATCATATTAATGCTTTCTTGTGAAATATACTTAGCTGTTGATTTTACTGGTCACTCGCTGAGCTTCTAGCTCACCCCCTATTATCTTCTTCTCCCCATAGGGATCGAGGTAAAGGAAGACCTTGTATTTGGATCTTTGTGTGGCTGGATGGCATACATCTTGTATAGTTTAGTTTTGGTTTTGATTTATGTACTTTTGGGCTTGTATAAATATTTGGAATTGAATCGGATGTAAATCTACATTTTTCGCTTAGAACTAGTTTCCGCTTCGATTGTGATATGTAAATTTTGGAGAATATGATGTAAAAGTTGAGTTTTATCTTGTAATTCATTCGAGGACTGTAGGGAATGATTGAGTCCTGGCGAGAGCTGGGCAGGCGGCCCGTTGACCCCTCTGGTTCGCCATAGGGGAAAATGGGGTCGTTACAATTGGTATCAGAGCTTAGGTTCCAGATCTCTGTAGCGTATCCTAGAGTTAAAGTTTAGGATGTTTGGCTGTGAGAGTAATTTGAATATTATGTGAACGAGGAGCTATTGTATCCTAGTGGTACAAAGAAATTGATTGTTTGAGAATTCCTTATTTGGGACTTGTAGAAAAACAAAAAAAAAATTGAGGAATTAGATGACTAGTGAAAGATTGGACGAATTTGAATTCTAGTATGTTTGTAAGTGTGGAAGGAATTGAGGTGATTCCTAGTACTGGCCATGGCCATGGATAAAAGGTGAGATGTGATAGTCAAATTTTATGAGTAATGATTTTGAACCAAGATAAAAGTACCAAAGGAATAAAATGCATTTTCGCCCCTACTTTCTAAAGAAATTTTGTTTTGGGATTTTGAAGAAAAGCTAGGATGTACTAGTTTTATTTGTATGCAATGATTGGAAATAAGATATATATGCTTTAAGTATGTGTAATTTGCCGATTTTAGTAAAAATGTGAGTTTTACTTGTAGTTCAAATTTGAAAAGTTGTGAATACCTGATGAGCTTGTTGAATCTTGTATATGATGGGTTAATACCCGGATAACAATTTCTAAACTAAGTTTTCCCCTTGATTGTATACCGGCATATTCTCACACTTGAATTGGTCCATGCTTTATACAAAGAAAAATATATATATATCCTGAGTTTTCGAGAGAATGGCAAGCTTATGTTTACTAATGTGAATCCTGAACTTGATAAGATTTTGATTACTTTAAACACTCATCTTATGTTTTAAAATTCTTGACTTTCAAGAAGAGTGAGCCAATTTTAAATGTACGGATTGAGACAACTTTGAGATATAGAGTGGCTGTATTCAAGAGTACGAAGTTAGTGTGAATTGACTTGGGTTCCATTTGGCACGTTAGTTAGCAAGTGTATTCGTTTCTTGGGTTTGAACTTGGAACTTGCGACTGTACTATAGAACCTAAGATTGGTTATTCTTGGAGATGATGGCATTTTGAACTTCGACATGGATAACCTTTGACTTCGGCTTGTGTTATGGATTTCTTGGATCTAATGTCGTGAAGGCATGTAATCTAATTGAAATGAGCAATAATTGGACCATGTGGAAGACCTAGGAAGGGTGGTCCACATCGTGAGACTTTTGTATCTAGCTTACCTATGCTTTTATCTTTTATGGTACCTAAGTGTTTATATACAAATTCCGACATATTGGCCTTATTTTATGACTTTTAACTCAGGTTATAATTTTTGATATATGTAATAAATCATGACCTGATTTTAAATGTTTTTGCAACTAGTATACGTGTTAAGTTCTTTCATGCTTAGTTAATCCTTTTCCTGCACTTACAGATTTTTATTAAGTATGGTAGCAGGGCTAGGAGTAAAGGGCTGTGACCGAGGGTTTAGCCAACTCCGTATTCATGGGAGAAATTGATGGACAGATTCATACAATTTAATAGGTCCCTAGTACTGAATATGAATCGAAAATAAACCCGAAGATCAGATCTACTAGTGTATAATGGATTAATCTAGTCGGAAACTTGGTGAAATTTTCTTGTGCGCAACATATGTTAGGGTTGGTTCTGTGCCAATATTACAACCTTAGGAAGTTTGAACCCCGAAAGTATTGTACTGGGTTGATAAGAGAACTCGAACTGCCTGAAACCGATTAGACTGAGCTTGCTTGAGACTTGAACCTGTTTAGGCTAGTGTGCCTTACGTACCTTGATGGACCTAATTTGGCTGAATATATGGAATGTGAACTTGAATCTTGTGACTGCTTAGGAATGTGATTTGCTGGGCATAAGTTGGACGAGTGAGTTCTTAATTGTACTGGTGCTCCATGAACCTAAAGCATTTGACCCTGCTTTTGAACCTCTTTCTATTCGTGCTGCATGAACCTGAAATATTCTGTTCTGTTTTGAACCTATTTGTTTGAACTCTACTGTTACCTTACTCGTGAACTTACTCGTACTCATATGGTTGTAGACCGGCTACTACTCTTCTGTAGCGGTTGAACTGAACCTCTCTGGTGGGGCATTGCCTGTTGTGTTGTCCAGCACCGCCATTCTTCTGGCGAGGCATGCCTGTTGTGTTGTCCATCACCACCAGAGATGGAATTATGAACTGAGGTTCTCTGGCGAAGTTTAGCCGATGTGCTAACTTGTTGTATTGTCCAGCACCGCCAGGGACGAATACATGAACTGAGGTTCTGTGGCGAAGTTTAGCCGATGTGCTAGCTTGTTGTGTTGTCCAGCACCGCCAGGGACAAATACTTGAACTGAGGCTTTTGGTGAAGCATAGCCGTTGTGCTAGCTTGTTGTGTTGTCCAGCACCACCAAGGATGAATATTTGATCTAAAGTTTCGCTATATCCTGCATTTCTTCCGAATATCTGGGACTTTACGTCCAACCTCAAGCTTTTTGCCTGTTTTATCTAATCACTTGATTAACTCCCTAGTGGACCATGACTATTGGATAAGTTGGATCGGCGTGATATTTAGTACTTGAATTTGATAAGTGATTATTTAATAAGCCATGCTTTACTGGATCATGAATTACGATAAGTGAGATTAGAGTGATTCTTAGTATGTGATTGATCTTTTAGATACTTGATCTGATTAGTATTTGATTATGATAAGCGAGATTGAAATGATTCTTAATACGTGATCGACTTTCGAGAACTATTTTAATCTGATTAGTACAAGTTGGAATGTCGAGGACGACATTCTTTTAAGGAGGGGAGTTTGTGACGCCCCGAGGCAGAAGAAAAGGGAAAAATTTCTGGTGAATAGAGTTTTGTGGGAAAATCCGGCCAGAAGCCGTGCAAATTCCTTATATTTTTCTTAAAATTCCCTTTTCTTTGACAAATACCACTTTATAATGGCCATACTACTCAATCACCCCACAATAAGTGCCAATGAACCTAGAAAATAGGATTTTTCACTTCGGTTTCAAATTGAGCAAAATTAGGTTTTCTCGATTTTCTCGCCGGATGAATTTTCGGTATGGAGCAAGGATTAAATTTGGTGAATAAAAGTGACTTTTAAGTGAGAAATAATATGTGATTAGGGGAAATGAAATAAAGTTAGTGAATGGGAAGTAAAAACCCTAGTGCGGGTGTTTTTAAGGAAAACGGTGCGAACCGACGGGTCCCGCGCACTACCGTTTGAACGCACCACTGGACCACCACTTTCTTGCACCACAAGCTTATTGATATTTGAGCCAAAATATCTTCTTATATTACAGCTAAGGGGACCGAAATTTGTGGCTTATAAGCAAGGGGAAGAAAGAGAAAAAAATTAGTGGCTAAGAATTGTCCAAGTGTTAGCCAAATTGTGGTCTTAATTAACTCTAACCTTCTTACTTCTTATAAGACAAAAATCAGCTTCATTTCTCTTCATTTTCTGCTGCTAAGAGCCGAGAGAGGGAGAGAGGAAGAATAAGAGAGAAACCTCTTCATTTCTTCTTGGATTCATCTATAAAGCAAGAATCAAACCAAACCAAACCGATTAATCTTCCCCTTGAGTGATTAGCTAGTGTTTGGTGGTGAAATTTTGGAAAGAGAAGGCTTGGGCTACCCTTGGAGAACTCAAATCAAGGTAAGAGGATGATATCTCTCTAACTTTCTCTTTCAATCATGGTTAAAGTAAGCTTAGTAGCTTGATTGGTGGTGGATTCATGGATGCTAGCATGTGTAGAAGTTTTTCCCCAATTTAATTGATGAACTAGGGCTGTGGAATTTCTGCCCAACTTGATGTGTGATACTTGTATGTTACCATTGAGGTTTTATAAGGTGTTTCGGGAGTGATTGGAGTGAGAAATTAGGGAAAATTTCACTAGAAACTACAAATTCCAGATTTCTGGAAAATTCTTGATCATTTCTGTCCGAATTTGTATCTATGTGTTAGAGGCCGAATTGGCCTTGGGTCAAAGAAGGAAAGTTGTAGGAAATGATGTTTTATAGGTGCCTATAAAATTTCATCTCAATCGGAGCAACGCAGAACATGAAAAGTCCAAAATACCCCTACTGTTTTAAGAATTTCCCAGCAGTCCGTTTCTTCAGTTCAGTCCAGTTTATCACGATTTTTTACCAGGATCCATTCTGATTTAGCTCTGGGCCAAAACATAAAAGTTGTAGTGTTCTGAAGTAGCTTTAAAATACCTCAAAGAAAACCTGATTCGGACTTGTGTACACTGAGTTATGTCCATTACAGTGTTCTGCATTTAAACAGCCGACGAATTGGTTTCTGGTTTAGTAATTCGAGAATTTGACTACGTTACATTAGGAACTGGACTAAGTGACCTTCATGAATGTTAAAGCTCTGTGTCTTAGCTTCGAAACGGCGTAGGTTTCGTTTTAATCCGATAAGCGTAGCCTCGGATATGTTATTTCCGTATTTGTACGTCAAATCTGTCTTGAACTAAATTGAATTTCTGCACTTGTACTTAATGCGATTCTTGTTATTATGATATTGTGAGCCTATGGAATGGCTCTTGACATAAATTACTGATATGTATGATGTTGGGTTGTGTTTGAGAAAAACAATGAAGCCTAAAAGGCTGGAAAATTAGGTAAACACAAAGGGCATGCTGCCCGAATTTATACTCGAGGACTAGGAAACGAGACTTGTAACTTGTGTAAAGTTAACTGATTATTACTTGAACTAGCAAGCACCTTTGCTACTTTGTTTATCGAGGGTTATACATTAGGACTTGGCCGAACTTGTACCCTTGAGGAAAAGACCTAATGGCCAATGTAAACTTGTATTTCCTTGTACTTTCAACTCAAGTGTTATTTCCAAGTATCTATACTACAAAACCTTATGATTTGAAAAGCGAGCAAGTGTTTCACGAATGCCTTTCAAATGAATTTCAATTGGTTGATTCTTAATGAAAGGAACGTTTAAGTTTCGAATCTTACTCGTGTTTCAAGTTCTCAAATTGGATTTTTATCGCAGAGCTGGACTTCAAACCTGGAGTATAGTTGAACGTGAATACTTGAAGCACTATATTTTGTGTGAGTGATCCCTCGACTGTCCCAAAGTTACTTTTGAACTAATTCTTGCATTTATTACTCCATTGCATATCATTTGGGGTTCGGGTGTGTGCCATGACATAATTTGGCTCCAATGAGTTCCTGGAAAGTCTTGTGCTTAGAACCAATGTCTCCACTATTGTTTACACGTTCTTTGGAGCACGATGGCTCCTTACTTCTGTTTCATGGTTACATGATCTAAACGAGCATTGGATATTTAAGTACAAGAACTTCACTGGCTCACATGAGCAATAAATGAACATTTGATTACTGCATCATGACATCATATTAATGCTTTCTTGTGAAATATACTTAGCTGTTGATTTTACTGGTCACTCGCTGAGCTTCTAGCTCACCCCCTATTATCTTCTTCTCCCCACAGGGATCGAGGTAAAGGAAGACCTTGTATTTGGATCTTTGTGTGGCTGGATGGCATACATCTTGTATAGTTTAGTTTTGGTTTTGATTTATGTACTTTTGGGCTTGTATAAATATTTGGAATTGAATCGGATGTAAATCTACATTTTTCGCTTAGAACTAGTTTCCGCTTCGATTGTGATATGTAAATTTTGGAGAATATGATGTAAAAGTTGAGTTTTATCTTGTAATTCATTCGAGGACTGTAGGGAATGATTGAGTCCTGGCGAGAGCTGGGCAGGCGGCCCGTTGACCCCTCTGGTTCGCCTTAGGGGAAAATGGGGTCGTTACACACTTTGTATCAAAGGACGTTCCCAAGGAACAAGAAAGAGAAAGAACTCTCACAATTTTATTCATAATCACCTAACTTTGAAAAGTTACATAAGGTTGGGTATTTATAACCTTACATGACTCAAAATCCTAAACAAATTTGGAAACAATTAACTACTTTCCTATAACCCTAATTAGGCTCAATTTTGGTCACATGACCTAGCTGTTATTCTTTCTACCTAACGACTTAACTTAGACTCCAAACTAACTCTAATTAACAACTAACATCTGATGCAAACATGAAGAACTGGCTCCCTTCTCAATCTATGAAGCATTAGAGGCTGAAGCATTAGAAGCTAGTCTAGTTAGTTATTTCCCTAGTTATGTGTCGTTAGTTAAGTAGCCTTAGCAAAGGATTAAGTGTTGATTTATTTACTATTTTAATTATGTAATTAATTTCGGCCAGCTTAGTCCCTTTAAAGAAGCCGAATTAATGTTGGTTAATTAACCAATTAGGTGAGTCCAAATAGCGTTAGGGTTTGAGTCATTGTAAGGCTATAAATAGCCTAGTCTTTTCCAATGTTTGGGAGTTTTTGAGAGTTTAATAAAATTTTTCAGAATTTTGTCTTCTCTTGAGAGGCGAATTCATTAGCTTGTGAAAGTTAGTTTGAGAATCTTAGCATCGATCCTTTGATGGTCCTTGACTTATCAATCAAGCAACACACTTGATTGTGGCATCTTCCACTTTCATTTTCACCCTTGATCAGTCCAAGGTTGGATTCGAATCCATTCAAAGCAAACGTCCCTCTTATAAAGATCTAGGCTTCCATGCGTCAATTCTTGATCTTTTTTGGATGATCAAGGAATCACATCAACATCGTTGGAAACTCAATTAAATAAACGATAATAAGAAATAATCATGAGATAGTGGATCCTCAATGATTCTTAAGCCCGATTGCATTGTCAACCATCATTAGAACGTGAAGACTTGTAAAACGAATTTCCTTGGACTTGAAGGGAATCCGAATCTTCATGTTCTCATTGGTGACTTTAGCAATTGTAAGTAGATAAGAAGAGCACAAGTAGTATTTGATATTTTTGGACATTATTTAATTTCATGGGTTAGTAGAAACTGAAACTTTGTGATGCAATTTGATGTTAAATCTGAGTATATGGTATGAAATAGTTCCTTTAAACATTGTGTTCACTTTGGTGAAGTCAGCTTTTATATTTGTCTAGCCAATTAGGTAGTGCTTGACATAAGTGTCAGATTTATAGATTTTTCTATTCAAGTTTTACACTATTGAGAGTCTTAGAATGATAGTCCTTTAGAAGTCTGTCCCTTCATAAATAAAGGAAAAGAAATATTTTTATTGTTTTCCTCTTTTAGAGATTCCTCTCTTATTTCACCAGTTCTAATGTTATGCGAAAAATCAATAAACAAAAATTTTAGGAGCAAATTCAGAAAGAAAAGGGAATTGGGGCCAGACCATAATATTTTCTAATGTTATGCGAAGAATAGATAAACAAAAATTTTAGATGCAAATTCAGAAAGAAAAGGGAATTGGGGCGAAACCATAATATTTGAACCCTCCAGAGGAAAACTAGGACAATTTTTTTTAAACAATTTTTTTTAATTGAAATGAGACTTTATTAAAACTGAGATAAAATCTGAGTACAAAACACGGAGGAGGGCCGCCACCTTACCTTCGGAACGAAAAGCAAAAGTTACAAAAATTCTGCATATCTAGAGCCAGTAACCCTCTAGTATGGCCCGGTAGTTGAGCTACAGTAAAGAACACCTCAAAGAAGCCACGCGCGTTGGCATAAGATGCTAAGGAGTCCGCCACAGAGTTCCCCTCCCTATAACAGTGAGAGAACTGATAACCCTCAGGGGCAATCCCCCGAATAGGTCGAATGACAGCAGGAACACCCCAGGCCCCCCGTAAGCAACTGATCAAGACAGGGTAGTCAGACTTAACAATTAAGTGTGAGATCCCCCTCTGGCGCCCCAACTGAAGACCCAATAGAAGAGCGCGCGCCTCCACTTGCAAGGCATTTACAGGACCAAAAGAATCAGTAAACACCAGAATAAACCTACCGCAGGAGTTCCTAATCACCCCGCTGCCGCTCCCCTCACGAGATGTGTGTCGCGCTCCATTTTTAATGAAAAATAACGTGTTTATAGAAAATGGATTTTTGATTAATTTTTGATTGAAAAAAATGAGTTCGTTAATTAGAAAATGAATAAAGAAATGTATTTGGAATAATTTCGATTGAAAAATATTTTTTGATTTTTAGAAAAATGAATAAAGAAAATGGGACTTAAAGTACGACGATTTTGACCCAAAAATAATAGTTTAAAAATAGTTTTTAATAAAAATTAGGAGTCGCCACTTGGTAAGTAGATATGGTATACCAAGTCACCTAAAATGAATTTTAAACAAAAAAAAATAGAAAAAACCATTTTTAAACAACCACAAGTCTTCGAAAATCAGAGAAAAGTGGTCGGGAGTCATATTTGAAGAAAGGGAAGGCAAGGATAAAATCCAAGGCACCCTTTCAATCTAACCAAAGCTAGTTGCATGATTTAGTAAAAAATTTTCTTATTTTAACCTAAAAATTTATCATATTTGAATGTCACTATATGGATGCAAAACCTAAACCTAGGAGGATATCGGAGGGTCGGAATATCTCTTCAAAGCTAATTTGGCCCTAATCGCATTAATTGCGATATCCAAAAGTGACTCTTTGAAGAGGTCACGAATATGCAAAAATATGAGACTCGAAGAAAAGAAAAGAAAAGAAAAGAATAATAATTATACAAATATACATGACCTAAAGGAATGTATCATAACGGGTGTGGGGAGGCTAAAATTCATGATTCAGATTTTCCCTTTTATAGAAGAAATACGAGCGTGCTAAGGTTAGAAAAACCATACTCGTCCATATCCCATATTTAAGGGGTAATTTTCCTAATCTAATCAAGCAAAATGTACTAACCTAGTTCTAATTCTTAAATGGAATGCAAGTCTAATGCCATGTTTTCACTCATAGGGGTAAGAGATATACATATAGGGGAAATATGGGATAAGAAATATACATATAAGGAAAATGCCATGCAAAATGATAAAAAAAACTAAAGAGTAGAAAAATATGCATGAAATGTCGTGATTGTAAGCAAGCATGATTTAGTGCGCGGATGGTCTCTAAGGGTCTAGCGTTGGACTAACCCATATCTATAAGTTCTCACTAGCATTGGACTAGTGAGAAATCGGAAGAAAGGGTCTCGACTAGCGAGAAATCGGAACAATGAGTCACAACTAGCATTGGACTAATGTGGTGACGTCATGCATATATTACAATATAATAAATCATATAAAAATATAATAAAGCCAATAAACATATAGCACATAAGCATGATATCTAGATACAAGGCCCTAAGAAAGTAAGTAACATGTAACACACAAGCATGCAAAACACATAAAGCAAATAAAACCCTAACTATTACATTGGTGGAACGCTAACTACAATCTAAAGGGGAAATAAATAAATAAAATAGATACCTTACTATTACAATTTTGGCATTTGAATGCCTTTCCAATAATCAAAATTTAAATTAAAATAAATACACAAAAATTAAAACAAATAAAATTACTAAATAAATAAACGAAAATAAAAGAAAACATTCAAAAAATCATGCAATTATACATATAAAATCACATAGAAGCATATAGGATCAAATAATAAATGATAGATTATACCTCCCTTGAATTGGTGACCTAAGGAAATGGCAATTTTCTTATTTACCCTCCAAAACAAAGATAAAAAGTCAATGCACCACTTTAATTAACAAATAATCATAAAAATGGAAATAAGCATGAAATCAATCAATTGGAACATTCAAATGGAATATAAGTCATAATTAAAGAGAAAAAGCAACTTCTATTTAAGAAATCAAATCTACTAGGGACTTAATTGCAAAAATAAGAAAGTTTTGGGGGTTAATTATAATTGTCACAAAGATCCAAGGTCAAAATTAAATAAAAATAAAGTTTAGGGATCTATTTGCAATTAAATTAGGGACTTGATTGAAAGAAATTGAAAGTTTTTAGGGCCGTAAATAATTATTTAAAAATTAGTGGCTGATTTGCAATTTCATTTTCTGGTTTCTGGTAGGACAAAGGCCAATGGGCCATTTTTGCCTTTAGTTTGGGCCAAAGTCACTTGGCCTAACCGAAAGTCCAAGGAAAATGAAGCACCGCCCACCTATATCCTAAACAAACCCAGCAAAAAAATGCTAGGCTTAAGCAACAAAACCCACAGACGACCCAACACGAAATCAACTTCTTGGCCCAATTGTTTAACCCAAAAACATGTTTCGTTCACCATCAAAGGACCCAAATGGATCAAACTATATAAAACAAACAAGGAAACATCAGATCAAAAATGGAAAGAAGAAAAAAAAGCACATTCCGGCAGGTTTGAAGTTTCCGGTCAACTTGGCCGGAGTTTCGCCGGAATCGCGTTTCTCAATCTTTTAACCCCGGATTTTTACATAAGCATGAATCTTACACCATTTTTAACTTAAACAAACATAAAAAAATGATCCAAACATGACATAATCACGAAGAAACGCGAGATCTAAGTCCTTCGAACACAAATTCTCATGAACACCTTCGAATTCCTTGCATGAAAGTCGAATCAAGTTAGGAGGGGTCAGAAATATACCTAATGAAGCCTTTAGGTCTGGATTTGAGTGAGCAAAATTGCAGCTGAACCAGGGTTGATTTTCTTCCAACTTCAGCATCATCTTTTATGGCTTTAAAGTTATTTTCTCCCTAGACTTTCAATAGGAACGTTCTTCGTCTACCTCTATAGAGTGTACAGAAAAAAGAATAAAGGACAATAAAGCTAAAAAAGAAAGAGAAAATGGTATCCAAAGATGACTGCCCGCTCAACCTGGTGTCGGTTTTTTCCAGCAATTTTCTTTCCTTTTTCCCTCCCTTTTCTCTCCTTTCTTTCTGTTTTTTCTTTCTTCTGCCGCCCCCTTACTCTCTCTCTCTTCTGTTTTGGCTTCGTTTCTAACCCTTTTATATGAACCCACAAGTCCAAAACCCTCACCTCGAAGGTGAGGATGAAGGATGGGTGTTTTCCAAAATTTAGAGCCATCGGATGGTATTTTTCTAGAAAGATCTTGATATGGATTAAGGGCATGAGGTGGCAAATGATTGGGGAAAAGGAAAAAAACAAAAACAAATGGATTTGGAGGCCAAGAATGGCCTCTGCGATTTTTGTCCTTGATCCTCCATGGCTTTTGGTACGAAGCCATGGAGGCTGGCTGGCGCGCGTGCAATCTTCAAAGTTTTTTTTTTTTTTTTTAACAAAACTGATTTTGGTTCTTTTCTTTTCTTTCTTTTCTCTTCATTATTTTCCTACGAAAAATGATTTTTTCTTAAACAAAGAATCAAAGGATAAAATAATAATAAGAATAAAGATAGAGAAAAATAGATAAAATAAAATAAAAAATAATAATAATAATAACACAAAATTTGAAAAATTTTGGTGTCTACAATGTGGCATAGCCATCTGTATTTAACTTACAATACCCACCCCCTGAACACACCCAACATACCAATGTCGATGTTAGTGGCCTCCGCACCGCAGACATAGAGTCAAGGAGCTCCGTCCATAGAAGTGACCATCGCGACATGGCTAGGAAATGCACTTGGACCAGCAACCGCATCTCATGAATGACCTATCCTCGAACCCATCCAGCCGAGATACTCGGACCCTCAAAGCGGGCCGTGTTCCTGGCCCGCCATAGAAACCATATAATAAGTAAGGGCAGAGTTCTGTAGAGCCATCGCAATGCCCTTCCTCTGACCGGGGTAAACCACCATCTAAAGCACCGCGACCTAACATTAACCACAGGGGATGAGGAGATGAAGAGATGCCGAGCGACTGTTCAAAAAAACTCCAAAGTGCATTTGCCAAGTCTCCAAAAAAACTAGGACAATTTAGGTAACTTAACAGACATTCTATTGTACACTACAATACATGCATTGCAGTCTCATAATAGGTATGCGCTCCATAATAATGTCCACCTGTAAGGTTTACATTGGTTGAGAGAGAATGATACATGCATGCTATGCGCCACAAGGAGAGTGGGGAATTGTCCCTTCCACCAACTTTTACAAAGTATCCTGGGAGTTGGGTAATATTTCATGTAAACTTCAATAATTATCCCCTTGAAATAAAAAGAATAGAGGGACAAATATATAATGCACAACCACTTTGGTTTAATCGATAGCCTAAAGTTCCATACATTCAATATAATACTAGTAAAAGTCAAATATAATCTATAGGAAACAAGAACTGATTAACCTACCATGATTAGCTTTGTAATTAATTTGATCAAACTTCTAGGAGGAAATCAATAAACAATTAAAAAAGGGGGATGTGTTCTAACGTTCTAACTCATTGACTTTAGTCTAAACTACCGAGAGTCCATAACATGACAGATTTACAATAACTCAAACTCAAATCAAACACTTCTTTGTTCTAAAATAGAAAAGAGATTCATGAAGTGAAGCGTGAACAAAATTTTGAGAAAAAAAAAAGAACAAATTTTCTATCTAACTCGCTCTCCCGCAAATAAAAAAGTTAGTAGAACAACTTGCCATATCTTCATATGTTAACGTGATCTTTTTTGTGACTTGATTAGTACAATTGTTCTTATTTTTACAGCATTTATATAATTTTATTTTATGCCTTAAAATTTTAGTAGTTCATTTAATAATGAAGAAGTTGAACTGCTTATTTAATTTAATTTTTCTTCAGTGCATGACGTGTGTCTTTAATTTGAAATGTATTGCTTATTTGTTATTTATTTTAATATCCAATTTGTTTAAGAAAAATTTAGTGCACAAACCCTGTCTCATAACCCAAGCTGTTAGGTCTGCCGCGGTGCACAACAGAAAAAGGAAAACGTAATTTATAGACCAGCTAACAGACAAAAAGACCATGCCGTTTGACAGAAAAGAAAAGGACTAAAAGACTTTACTGTAGATGCTAAGAGGCACAAAAGTAGCCGGATTCGGTGTGCACCCTATGAACTGTAGCTTCATTTGTCTAAACTTCATGGAAAAGACTAGTTTGGCGGTCCCTTGTAGCTTGAAGCCTAATTTGCCTGTTAAATCTTTTGATAAATTCCTCAACTCTTTGGTTCAATTCTTCATCAGACAAGGTTGAGAACTCGTTCTGATCTTCTACCTTTTTTTCAAGATTGCTGTCGTAATCATATCTCTCAGATTGTGACCTCTGGATTCTTTTCTCATCATTTGCAGCCAAGATTAGCTTGTCAGATTTGGTTCTGATGCATTTCATCTCCTTCTTTTCTTCCACAGCTTCAATGTTTTCAATTTTTGGTACAATAACTTGATCTTGTTTCGAACTGTGAGAATATTCCTTGATGTTTTTAACGTCATGATCTTTGCATGTGATGACGAATAATTTCTTTTCCTCACAGGGTTCACTGTTTTGAGTAACAATTACGTCTTTAATCGTTTCTTGTGGCTTCTCGTGATCCGGAGCTGCCTCCCATTGCTGACGAATTTTTTCCTCCACCAACTTTACGTTATGGAATTTGAAAGGAGGGGGAATTCTCACATGAGTACTCTTTACATACTCTTCAAAATAATCATTATTCCCTGTCGAAGAAAAAGCTCCAAAATCCGCTGCGATAATCAAAATGATAGTATTGGATATGAAGAACCAGAATTTTGTTGTGTTCATGAGAGCCAAAGGAGAAAGTCCGAAAATGTAAAATATGGAAATATAGATGAAAGTGAACAGAAGAAAGGCCCAAAAGGATATTCCGCTTGTCTTTTCAGGGTATCTTTTCGACATGCTTGGCTTGTGAATTAAATTTTCTGTTATATTTTGTCCAAGCATGGCAATCTGATGAGGTTGATCTTTCTAGGAAAAGGGTGCTTTGGATAGGCAGAGTATAAGAGATAGGTTTAGAGTTTTCGGATAGGTGGGAGTTAAGAGTTTTCAGAAGGTGGTTGGTGTGATATGAAAATATAGCGTACTTATATACAAGGTTCGCACCCCATAAGAACTAGGGAGTTTGTAACCTAATCAAAGTTGGCTAAATGATTGAGTGAGTCCACTTAATTACTCATAAGGTCCTGATGATATAGATAATTTCTTGCATTGTGCTTTATTTTGGAAATATGGAAAATGACTACTTACTATTTTTCATGGTCCAGTGACTTTATTCCGAGATTGTTAGTTGACTTCCTTGATGAGCTGTAGAAATTTGACAAATAACGAAATTTTATAGGGTAGGACTCGTACGATATTTTGGACTTGGTGAGAGTATTGGATTCTTGATCACAGATAATTTTGTCTTTCGATTACGTTTATATGATGAAATGGTATATCCCATTGAAAAAAAGAATCCCACATGTGAGGGTGGAATGAAATCATGAGGCAAGTGCTAAGTAAAGGTTAATTGCAAAATATCCCGCTAATTTTCTTTGGGTATATCCTAAACTATTAAATTCAGTACCATATACCTTTAAGCTATTAGCTTTTCGCAATGTAATCCAATCAATTTGCCACAAGGAATAACAAGTCTAACGTCATTATTGTCCTTGATATAGTTAAGTGACCAAAACGTGCCTCTTGCTGTACAATTAGCTAATATAGACATATTGCAGGTTTCTTTCTCATATGCACATTGAGAGACACATAATATAGACGCGCATGTACAAATAGACAGAGGGAGAGAGATTTTGAGTTTACATTAGAGAAGGAAAGAAATAGTTGATTTGCATATGAATCAATTGTAAAAGAAGAAGAAGAGGAGCATATTGACCACTTAGATTGATATCTGAATGAGAATTTCTCTTTTTTTAATTCTTTTTTCATTTTTATTAAAAGTTTGCAAAAAATTTATGCCATCAGTTACTTAATAATGTCAAAATCCTGTTACACCCACTATACCATTTTATGCACCTACGCAAGTGTCCGTCTCTTTTAGCCATGCAAATAGGTAAAATGGTCAAATTGATTACTTTTTAAGAGCTTAATAGGTGAATTAAAGAAAAAGGTATAGCTGGCAAAATGAGACTTTGGAAAGGTTAACTGCAGGAGTACTCTACGGTTAGCTTTGGCAAGTCTTTCCCTTGTCAATGTAGAGTTATTAATAAGGTAATCGTTAGATCTTTCATTCAACTGTCAAGCTGCCTTCCTTCCACTTTCATCTTATAAGGTTTAAACATGGATGGAAGTAGAGTAACATAGGGAGGAGCATTTGCCACCATCCCCACCACTCTCTCCCGGGTGGAAATTTTAGAATATTGAGTTTTCCTCCTTTAAAATATTATAAATTTTCAAAATTACTCTTTTTAATTTAAGTTTTCCTCCTTTCTTCCCTCATAAAAATTAAAATTATTTTGCATTATATACTTAAATTAAGTTTACATTTACTAAAGTCCCCCTTACTCAAAATAAATTTTCTAGTTCCATTTATGGGTTTGGATCCTTCCACAATAGAAAAAAATTTTAAAAAGGAAAAAAGGGATGAGACTATCAGAAAATAACAGAGAGTTTTGCTAGGTTTTTTTGCGGCCCCAAAGTTAAAGTTAAATCCTAGGTGCTCAAACCTATGTGCCCTCCACTACCACATACCCAGTTGTCTACAATTTGATCCTCATTTAAAATGCTTGCGTGTTGTAAGACATGGCATGCAATGTATTTTTCTTTTTCTGATGCAATCATGCAGATTGCAACTCATGTTGTGAATAGACATAAGTCAAAATAATGGAGGTGCACAGTTGTTCTTTCATATTTGAAAATTTTAAAGAAATGATAATTCCATTAATTAGAGCTCTATGACATAAAAAATGAGTAACAAACGGATTGATTTTTTTATCTAAAAGATCACTACTCTGCCACTGTTGCACTACAAACAAATAGTGAATAAATTTTATTTCTTGAACAACTTTTTACATTCGCCGCTTTGGCTGCTTTACATCTTCTCACTTTTTACGATTTGATATATGTAGTGTTAAAGAAAAATAGTTGAAAAGATAAAAAAATATTTATAATGTAATAAATGTTTTTTTTTGACAAAACTTGTATCAACTATCAAGTCCCATTTATATGCGGACCTTATCTTGGATCCATTTAGGTGAATTAGTCCCAAGTATGTTTTCAATGGCACAGTACCCTACCCATAAAAAGCCAATTCATAGAGCATGATTAAATCATCATTGCCAATCTTCCCATCAAGTGTGCTTGTCAAGATTACACATCAAAGTATCCATCGTTAACAGGATTTATATATTGTGTTCCTCAAAAGTCTGCCCAACAATCCTGATCTTATGCATATAATTGTGGTTCTGGACCCCTCTAATGACAGCTGCCCTAATTTTTTAAAGGGTGATCTTACAAATGTACGCATACAATATGAGTTCCTTGGATTTGGGACCCATAGGCCCTGAAATCTTGATAATTTAGAGGCTAAATGATTGGGATCTGAAAGTTCTTGATTTTGTCCAAGTCTGGATTTGATTAAAATATGTGGAGTATGTGGTCGATGAAAATATGCTTTTCAATTGTACAAGTTTTAGCACTTAGTATTTCGTAGCAAAGTTCCATTATCATCCATACTCGATAGATGGTCTAAATTATTGTCCAACTAATTATATGGAAGGTTGTAAATTTTCCTCAAACTGTCCAAATGTATTTATTCTCAAAGGGTTCGTTCAAAATTAAAATTCTTTTGACGTGTTTCAAATGAAAAGTATACTTTTCTCTTTTGGTACTGGATACTGTAAAATCAAGTTCAAAAGGTCAAAGAACCTAAATCATGACTCTAAGTTGGTACAATCCCATGCTGGTATCATGTGACATTTCAATATCCAATAGCATAATGATAGATCTTTGTTCTGACCTTAAAGATTACAACTGATTATGGTCTATGATTATAATCTGATGCTATTTCCATGGTCAAATTAAGTTCCTAAACATAATAACTTTCTTTAGTTGTGGGTGTAAAAAGTTGATTGGTTTCAAATGATGCATAAATTGGGTGGTAGATGGCGATTGCTTATTGCTTAGATGTTCCGTCTTTACGCATTTGATTTAACTAAGAGACAACTAAGAAATGATACGTCTTGTTAATCATTGACCTACTCTATTATCATGATTAAGAAAGTTCCAGAAAGGAGCAAATCTAAATAAGTATCTATGTCATGGTTTAGTGGTTTGATGAGGGGGACATAGCCGCAATCATGCGTACACTTTCTACAAGTATACTCTGATGATATAGGTTCGTTTGGAAGGCATTTTTTTGATATTTATATAAAATTTTACTGTAATTTACTGTAGAATCAGTAAAAAAATTTGCATATTTGAGAATTTGATGAAAAACAAATTTTTTTCTTTTTTTTCATTTTTCTTTTCCTTTTCTTTTTTCCTTTATTCTTCCTCTCTCCCACTCCCCTTCTTCTTCCCTCTCCACTGCCACCACCTCACTCCTTGACCAGCGCTAGAACCTCTCTCCTACCTCTGTTTCTTTCTTTCTTTCTTTCCTCCCTCTCTCTCTCTTCTCCTCCCTCCCTCCCTCTTCTTTCTCTCCCTCCCTTTCCTCCTACCCCCTTCCCCTGCCACTCTTTCCCTCCTCCTCAGAACCCTTCCCCCCCATCTCCCCTGTTGGTCGCTCGAGGAGAGAGTAGGAGAGAAACAGAGGGCAGAAAGTGTTATGGGTGGCTTCAACCCACATCATTTTTTTGTACAAAGAAGTCTTTCCCCTAATTGGTTATAAATAGAATAGGCCTGTGATGAGATTAAATGCATTAAACTAGGAGAGTTTTAGTGGGTTATTGTGACAGCCCCACCTTCCCCTAAGGCGAACCAAAGGGGTTAGCGGACTGCCTGCCCAGCTCTCGCCAGGACTAACGGTTCAGTTTACGTCGATCTATTACGTTCCGGAACTTACCATTGCGCGCAAACAAGTCAAAATCACAAAATAAAAAAAAAATGAAAATCGAAGCCGAAATTTATCCAAACCACGGCCAAGCATATATATACATTGGAAATCAACATTTACAAGCCAAACGGCAAACCAAGATATTCGTCTAGTTCATACATGTACCAAAAGCTATTTACACACCCAACATTGGTGGAAACAAAACACTTAGGGTTTTTACCCTCAAGGAGCTATTCAAAAATACATGTACAAGAGCTCAACTTGTCATCCAACTATCACAATCTTTTCCAAAAGTTTCATTTTCCTGTAAGGAAAACAAATAACACGGAATGAGCTAAAGCCCAGTGGTATACTACTACAATAGCAACCAATAGCATATAGCATAACCAATCACTTCAAGTACAGAAATAAACAATGGAGCAAAACGGTAAAAGGATACGGTCGGCTCTCAAGAGCCCATTTCCACGCTTGCAATCTTGATCCAACCTCATTGACTCTCCGTCAATGTTAAAAGTACCAAACCGTAGACCACCCTTTACTTCCAATCCTTCCACCCATCATACCCCAACCGGGCCCGCACTCCATTCAGTCATTTTGGGTAATACTCGAGTATACCGGAACCAAGGGTCTCAATACCACAAGGTTCCCCAGTACAGTCCCCGTGGCAATTCAATCTTCACGACCAAGCCCTCGCCGGCTCGATCCAATTGACTACCAAACGGGGTTGAGCTCAGTAATACAGTAAGGTCGTTGGACATCGTCCAAACAACACCAAATCAGTTTCCATAAAATGGAATGCAATAACTCATATATCAAGTTCAGTAAGACAGTGAAACAGTGGACAATCAGTGATACTATCAAAAGGGGTGAGGGCGGTCAAGTACACCCTCACCTTAATCAATTCCAATATCCAAGTAAGCCTTCAAGGCATCACATATACATTTAGCAAAGCCACATAATAACATTTAAGTGAGTAGTACACTCACCAAACAATTAAGTGCTATTTCATGCACTTCCGTCAGGAGAATGTCGTGAACCACCGTCACGCCCTAGAACACGTAAACAAATGCAATGAGACTCGATAGCGAGTCACAAAACAATGCCAATCACAACCCCAATAGGGTTTTGCAAACATATATAAGCATCATAGGAAACCAGAAATTAGGAAAAGGGCTTTAACTTAGGCCTTGATAAGAAAACCGGTTTTGACGTCATAATGCGGTAATGGCACAACTCTCACTACAATTATCGGGTGGGGGTGTAAGACCCACCGTTTCGAAGCTATGGGACAGGGCTACAACAATGTAGAAGGTCACTCAATCCAGTTCCTAACAAAACTAGGTCAAATATACGAAATACTATACCAGAATTCCCAAAACAGGTTTGCAAAACGCAGAAAACTATAATCGGTATATCTCAGTCCATACAAGTCCAAATGCCGAAATTCCAAAGGCATATGTTAGCTAAGACATTCAGCTACATTTCATCAGAAGACACCAACTTCAAAATCCAAACCAATTCCAGTCAAAATAGCCAAATACAAACTCAGTTTTCGCATTCTGATCAAAGCAGAACAGCTACAGTAATTTCGTCATAACTCACTCTACACTAATCCAAATGCCCTGAAATTTTACAGGCACCTTATACACATCAATACCTACAACTTTCATGTTTTGAGAAAAGTCCAATTCTGCCTCTAAACCTATGATCTAAAACCGGACAGAATTGGGAAAAATAAGAACCCTAACTTTCCATTTTCCATCCAAATCCAAAATTGATTGCATTTATCACCAATTCACACCTCTTAGAGTCATTATAGTCCATTGCCAATCATCAAAGATGGCTACAACATCCATTTCATATTACACCAGAAAATTCATCATAAAATGGAAAACTTCACCAAAACTCTTCAAATCAAGAAATAAATCATATATTCCAACACTTATGCCACCATTAAGCACAAAATAACCATCATTAAGTATAAGGAAGTAGTAAAACATCACTTACCTAAGAACAAGAGGTGTAGAGAGGTTGGCCACCTTAGAGCTTCAAACAAACTTCACTACAACCCTTACTAGCACTAGAAGATAGGAGTTTATGGAGTGAAATCTAGTCTAAGCCTTTGTTTATGGAAGATTGAAGCTTATGGAAGCTTGAGAGTTGAGGAATTTTCTTCTTCTTTGAGAGAGAGAGGGCCGGCCAACACAAGGAAGAAAATGGTGAATTTTGTGAATTTTTGGAGATATTAACTAATTTTGGTCAAAAGTCAAAAATTGTGAATAGTAATTCTTAAAGTCCACCCAATAGGAAAGTGACACTTGTCACCTCCATTAATGCCTTCTTATCTTTCTTTTCTCTCTCACATCAATCACTTCACACACACTATTTATCTCTTAACACCCGATAAATTTTTCACAGTATCCGAAACTTAACCTTAATGGCCGAATTTTTCCGAACTTTTCGCACTAGTGGGTCCCACATCCAATATACATTCTTAATTTTCTAAAAATTCACCAATACTAGCAAAATCATCTTAAAACTATAACTGCTCATAAAATCCACTAAGAAAATATTTCTAAGCCAGAAAATGCAGAAAACGTGCAATTAAGGGGTAATAAACCCTAGGAAAAATATTAGGGTTTTACGGGTTCTCACACTCTCCCCCCCTTAAAAGAATTTCGTCCTCGAAATTCCTTATCATTGACTACTCCGGGATTAAATTGAGCTTTATACTTCGCTAACAGATATGTGCCCCTTCACTGGCCAGGTTCAGTAAATTCTTACCTTCCACGTCCTCTAATGGGTCAAAAACTTGATGTTGTTCTAAGGAGTACACCCGAGAGGACACGTTCGATCCATCCTTGTCCCCCTTCGACTGGTCAGGGTGGGTCGTGGTTGGTGGCAGAGTCCCTTGCCTCTCGCGCAGGCGAGCTGGACAGTTAGCAATTTGATGGTCAGCACTCCCACAGAGCAAGCATTTTCCTCCTTTCCTCCAGCAGTTATCCTCTGAGTGGTTTAATTTTCCGCAATACCCGCAGAGTCCGCGTGCTGTAGAAGCCGAGCCTCCTCTTGACGGCCTCTCCGGTGACACTCCCGGCATCCTTACTCCTCCCGTTCCTCGTCCAAACTTGGGAGGGGTACTTTCATCCCCCTGCCCCGAACTACTTCCAGGAAATCCGCGTTTCTTAGCGTGGAAGTTTCGGACCTGCATTCGTGCACTTTCAACTCGTTGGGCTTTTTCCATTGCCTCGCTAAACGTAGCGATTTGAGCCGCCGCGAGGTCCTTCTGGATTTCTACGTTCAGGCCCTGGACAAATCGCCGTATTCTTCGTTGCTCGGTCAAGATCAACTCAGGCGCAAACTTGGATAAGCGGGTAAATTGACTTTCATATTCCGCCACAGTTTGAGCCCCTTGGCGGAGCCTAATGAACTCGTCCTCCTTCCTCTCCTGGACTAGAGGAGGGAAAAACTTGGCATTAAATTCTCGGATGAAGTTCACCCAAGTCCTAGGCGTCTGCTCCCGCTCCCATTTCTGTCTAATTACGTTCCACCAGGAACGGGCCGCTCCCTCAAGTTGAAACACGGCGAAAGTCACCTGCCGTTCATCGGGGTAGTGTAGGGCTGCAAATATGTCAACCATCTTTTCAAGCCATCTCTCAGCAACGTCCGGGTCGGGTTCCCCAACAAACTTTGGCGGAGCGAACTTTTGAAACCGTTCGAGAGATCTATCTTCGCTCTCGATATGATGGCCAGGGTTTCCGGGGTTAGGGTTTGGATTTTGGCCCTGTTGCTGTACCACTTGTGCGAGCAAGTCTGTCATTTGCTGCATAGCAGCAGCTATCTGTACATTAGGGTTTACTTGCGGTTCCAGATTGGGTCCAGTAGAGGTTTCCCTCGTACCCCTAACCGGTGTGGGTTGCCTAGTTCTGCGTCCACGGCCTCGACCACTCCGAGTGCCTTCCATCAATCTAAGTCAATCTAGGTCACCAAATAAATATACTGTTAAAGGGCACCTAACCCTCCTTTCCGTAGCACCAGACAGGAACAATGAAACAAGAATAAGCAACTCAAACATTTACTGCGAAGAGCATCTAAACACATAACACGTATACATAGATCACATAACCAGGTTAAGCAATCATACGGAACAGTCAGTCAAGTACATATAAAGTCATTGCATGAAACAATAGGGTCCTCAAAAGTACTTTGAACAACTAGGTCACAAGTGCAAAAGAACTCACGAAAAGCTTTTCCCCTTCTAGGGCTTCGTCCAAATATTTATATCTTAATCAAGGTCGATCACGCTCAACCATACCCGAACAAACCACACGAAGTTTCATAGAATCGCCTTTTTAGTTCACCAAATCCTTTCTAACCTAGGCCTTCATATCTTTCGTATCCGGGCGCAAGAATCTCGTCTAAGATAATTCACATCTCGAGCCGGCCGGTCCCAAGAGTAAACCATCCTTATTAAAGATTCCTACCCGACATACATACCTAGCTTCCTCGAGTCCCATGATAATGATTCGTACACTTATCACATGCCCGGTTCATAACTTACGCTCAAACGAGCATTTAGACATATTCATGAAATTAGGACCACAACACCACTTGGCCCAGTCTCACTCCGCGCAAAGACCACGCGAAGTGGCTCTGATACCACCTGTGACAGCCCCACCTTCCCCTAAGGCGAACCAAAGGGGTTAGCGGACTGCCTGCCCAGCTCTCGCCAGGACTAACGGTTCAGTTTACGTCGATCTATTACGTTCCGGAACTTACCATTGCGCGCAAACAAGTCAAAATCACAAAATAAAAAAAAAATGAAAATCGAAGCCGAAATTTATCCAAACCACGGCCAAGCATATATATACATTGGAAATCAACATTTACAAGCCAAACGGCAAACCAAGATATTCGTCTAGTTCATACATGTACCAAAAGCTATTTACACACCCAACATTGGTGGAAACAAAACACTTAGGGTTTTTACCCTCAAGGAGCTATTCAAAAATACATGTACAAGAGCTCAACTTGTCATCCAACTATCACAATCTTTTCCAAAAGTTTCATTTTCCTGTAAGGAAAACAAATAACACGGAATGAGCTAAAGCCCAGTGGTATACTACTACAATAGCAACCAATAGCATATAGCATAACCAATCACTTCAAGTACAGAAATAAACAATGGAGCAAAACGGTAAAAGGATACGGTCGGCTCTCAAGAGCCCATTTCCACGCTTGCAATCTTGATCCAACCTCATTGACTCTCCGTCAATGTTAAAAGTACCAAACCGTAGACCACCCTTTACTTCCAATCCTTCCACCCATCATACCCCAACCGGGCCCGCACTCCATTCAGTCATTTTGGGTAATACTCGAGTATACCGGAACCAAGGGTCTCAATACCACAAGGTTCCCCAGTACAGTCCCCGTGGCAATTCAATCTTCACGACCAAGCCCTCGCCGGCTCGATCCAATTGACTACCAAACGGGGTTGAGCTCAGTAATACAGTAAGGTCGTTGGACATCGTCCAAACAACACCAAATCAGTTTCCATAAAATGGAATGCAATAACTCATATATCAAGTTCAGTAAGACAGTGAAACAGTGGACAATCAGTGATACTATCAAAAGGGGTGAGGGCGGTCAAGTACACCCTCACCTTAATCAATTCCAATATCCAAGTAAGCCTTCAAGGCATCACATATACATTTAGCAAAGCCACATAATAACATTTAAGTGAGTAGTACACTCACCAAACAATTAAGTGCTATTTCATGCACTTCCGTCAGGAGAATGTCGTGAACCACCGTCACGCCCTAGAACACGTAAACAAATGCAATGAGACTCGATAGCGAGTCACAAAACAATGCCAATCACAACCCCAATAGGGTTTTGCAAACATATATAAGCATCATAGGAAACCAGAAATTAGGAAAAGGGCTTTAACTTAGGCCTTGATAAGAAAACCGGTTTTGACGTCATAATGCGGTAATGGCACAACTCTCACTACAATTATCGGGTGGGGGTGTAAGACCCACCGTTTCGAAGCTATGGGACAGGGCTACAACAATGTAGAAGGTCACTCAATCCAGTTCCTAACAAAACTAGGTCAAATATACGAAATACTATACCAGAATTCCCAAAACAGGTTTGCAAAACGCAGAAAACTATAATCGGTATATCTCAGTCCATACAAGTCCAAATGCCGAAATTCCAAAGGCATATGTTAGCTAAGACATTCAGCTACATTTCATCAGAAGACACCAACTTCAAAATCCAAACCAATTCCAGTCAAAATAGCCAAATACAAACTCAGTTTTCGCATTCTGATCAAAGCAGAACAGCTACAGTAATTTCGTCATAACTCACTCTACACTAATCCAAATGCCCTGAAATTTTACAGGCACCTTATACACATCAATACCTACAACTTTCATGTTTTGAGAAAAGTCCAATTCGGCCTCTAAACCTATGATCTAAAACCGGACAGAATTGGGAAAAATAAGAACCCTAACTTTCCATTTTCCATCCAAATCCAAAATTGATTGCATTTATCACCAATTCACACCTCTTAGAGTCATTATAGTCCATTGCCAATCATCAAAGATGGCTACAACATCCATTTCATATTACACCAGAAAATTCATCATAAAATGGAAAACTTCACCAAAACTCTTCAAATCAAGAAATAAATCATATATTCCAACACTTATGCCACCATTAAGCACAAAATAACCATCATTAAGTATAAGGAAGTAGTAAAACATCACTTACCTAAGAACAAGAGGTGTAGAGAGGTTGGCCACCTTAGAGCTTCAAACAAACTTCACTACAACCCTTACTAGCACTAGAAGATAGGAGTTTATGGAGTGAAATCTAGTCTAAGCCTTTGTTTATGGAAGATTGAAGCTTATGGAAGCTTGAGAGTTGAGGAATTTTCTTCTTCTTTGAGAGAGAGAGGGCCGGCCAACACAAGGAAGAAAATGGTGAATTTTGTGAATTTTTGGAGATATTAACTAATTTTGGTCAAAAGTCAAAAATTGTGAATAGTAATTCTTAAAGTCCACCCAATAGGAAAGTGACACTTGTCACCTCCATTAATGCCTTCTTATCTTTCTTTTCTCTCTCACATCAATCACTTCACACACACTATTTATCTCTTAACACCCGATAAATTTTTCACAGTATCCGAAACTTAACCTTAATGGCCGAATTTTTCCGAACTTTTCGCACTAGTGGGTCCCACATCCAATATACATTCTTAATTTTCTAAAAATTCACCAATACTAGCAAAATCATCTTAAAACTATAACTGCTCATAAAATCCACTAAGAAAATATTTCTAAGCCAGAAAATGCAGAAAACGTGCAATTAAGGGGTAATAAACCCTAGGAAAAATATTAGGGTTTTACGGGTTCTCACACTCTCCCCCCCTTAAAAGAATTTCGTCCTCGAAATTCCTTATCATTGACTACTCCGGGATTAAATTGAGCTTTATACTTCGCTAACAGATATGTGCCCCTTCACTGGCCAGGTTCAGTAAATTCTTACCTTCCACGTCCTCTAATGGGTCAAAAACTTGATGTTGTTCTAAGGAGTACACCCGAGAGGACACGTTCGATCCATCCTTGTCCCCCTTCGACTGGTCAGGGTGGGTCGTGGTTGGTGGCAGAGTCCCTTGCCTCTCGCGCAGGCGAGCTGGACAGTTAGCAATTTGATGGTCAGCACTCCCACAGAGCAAGCATTTTCCTCCTTTCCTCCAGCAGTTATCCTCTGAGTGGTTTAATTTTCCGCAATACCCGCAGAGTCCGCGTGCTGTAGAAGCCGAGCCTCCTCTTGACGGCCTCTCCGGTGACACTCCCGGCATCCTTACTCCTCCCGTTCCTCGTCCAAACTTGGGAGGGGTACTTTCATCCCCCTGCCCCGAACTACTTCCAGGAAATCCGCGTTTCTTAGCGTGGAAGTTTCGGACCTGCATTCGTGCACTTTCAACTCGTTGGGCTTTTTCCATTGCCTCGCTAAACGTAGCGATTTGAGCCGCCGCGAGGTCCTTCTGGATTTCTACGTTCAGGCCCTGGACAAATCGCCGTATTCTTCGTTGCTCGGTCAAGATCAACTCAGGCGCAAACTTGGATAAGCGGGTAAATTGACTTTCATATTCCGCCACAGTTTGAGCCCCTTGGCGGAGCCTAATGAACTCGTCCTCCTTCCTCTCCTGGACTAGAGGAGGGAAAAACTTGGCATTAAATTCTCGGATGAAGTTCACCCAAGTCCTAGGCGTCTGCTCCCGCTCCCATTTCTGTCTAATTACGTTCCACCAGGAACGGGCCGCTCCCTCAAGTTGAAACACGGCGAAAGTCACCTGCCGTTCATCGGGGTAGTGTAGGGCTGCAAATATGTCAACCATCTTTTCAAGCCATCTCTCAGCAACGTCCGGGTCGGGTTCCCCAACAAACTTTGGCGGAGCGAACTTTTGAAACCGTTCGAGAGCTCTATCTTCGCTCTCGATATGATGGCCAGGGTTTCCGGGGTTAGGGTTTGGATTTTGGCCCTGTTGCTGTACCACTTGTGCGAGCAAGTCTGTCATTTGCTGCATAGCAGCAGCTATCTGTACATTAGGGTTTACTTGCGGTTCCAGATTGGGTCCAGTAGAGGTTTCCCTCGTACCCCTAACCGGTGTGGGTTGCCTAGTTCTGCGTCCACGGCCTCGACCACTCCGAGTGCCTTCCATCAATCTAAGTCAATCTAGGTCACCAAATAAATATACTGTTAAAGGGCACCTAACCCTCCTTTCCGTAGCACCAGACAGGAACAATGAAACAAGAATAAGCAACTCAAACATTTACTGCGAAGAGCATCTAAACACATAACACGTATACATAGATCACATAACCAGGTTAAGCAATCATACGGAACAGTCAGTCAAGTACATATAAAGTCATTGCATGAAACAATAGGGTCCTCAAAAGTACTTTGAACAACTAGGTCACAAGTGCAAAAGAACTCACGAAAAGCTTTTCCCCTTCTAGGGCTTCGTCCAAATATTTATATCTTAATCAAGGTCGATCACGCTCAACCATACCCGAACAAACCACACGAAGTTTCATAGAATCGCCTTTTTAGTTCACCAAATCCTTTCTAACCTAGGCCTTCATATCTTTCGTATCCGGGCGCAAGAATCTCGTCTAAGATAATTCACATCTCGAGCCGGCCGGTCCCAAGAGTAAACCATCCTTATTAAAGATTCCTACCCGACATACATACCTAGCTTCCTCGAGTCCCATGATAATGATTCGTACACTTATCACATGCCCGGTTCATAACTTACGCTCAAACGAGCATTTAGACATATTCATGAAATTAGGACCACAACACCACTTGGCCCAGTCTCACTCCGCGCAAAGACCACGCGAAGTGGCTCTGATACCACCTGTGACAGCCCCACCTTCCCCTAAGGCGAACCAAAGGGGTTAGCGGACTGCCTGCCCAGCTCTCGCCAGGACTAACGGTTCAGTTTACGTCGATCTATTACGTTCCGGAACTTACCATTGCGCGCAAACAAGTCAAAATCACAAAATAAAAAAAAAATGAAAATCGAAGCCGAAATTTATCCAAACCACGGCCAAGCATATATATACATTGGAAATCAACATTTACAAGCCAAACGGCAAACCAAGATATTCGTCTAGTTCATACATGTACCAAAAGCTATTTACACACCCAACATTGGTGGAAACAAAACACTTAGGGTTTTTACCCTCAAGGAGCTATTCAAAAATACATGTACAAGAGCTCAACTTGTCATCCAACTATCACAATCTTTTCCAAAAGTTTCATTTTCCTGTAAGGAAAACAAATAACACGGAATGAGCTAAAGCCCAGTGGTATACTACTACAATAGCAACCAATAGCATATAGCATAACCAATCACTTCAAGTACAGAAATAAACAATGGAGCAAAACGGTAAAAGGATACGGTCGGCTCTCAAGAGCCCATTTCCACGCTTGCAATCTTGATCCAACCTCATTGACTCTCCGTCAATGTTAAAAGTACCAAACCGTAGACCACCCTTTACTTCCAATCCTTCCACCCATCATACCCCAACCGGGCCCGCACTCCATTCAGTCATTTTGGGTAATACTCGAGTATACCGGAACCAAGGGTCTCAATACCACAAGGTTCCCCAGTACAGTCCCCGTGGCAATTCAATCTTCACGACCAAGCCCTCGCCGGCTCGATCCAATTGACTACCAAACGGGGTTGAGCTCAGTAATACAGTAAGGTCGTTGGACATCGTCCAAACAACACCAAATCAGTTTCCATAAAATGGAATGCAATAACTCATATATCAAGTTCAGTAAGACAGTGAAACAGTGGACAATCAGTGATACTATCAAAAGGGGTGAGGGCGGTCAAGTACACCCTCACCTTAATCAATTCCAATATCCAAGTAAGCCTTCAAGGCATCACATATACATTTAGCAAAGCCACATAATAACATTTAAGTGAGTAGTACACTCACCAAACAATTAAGTGCTATTTCATGCACTTCCGTCAGGAGAATGTCGTGAACCACCGTCACGCCCTAGAACACGTAAACAAATGCAATGAGACTCGATAGCGAGTCACAAAACAATGCCAATCACAACCCCAATAGGGTTTTGCAAACATATATAAGCATCATAGGAAACCAGAAATTAGGAAAAGGGCTTTAACTTAGGCCTTGATAAGAAAACCGGTTTTGACGTCATAATGCGGTAATGGCACAACTCTCACTACAATTATCGGGTGGGGGTGTAAGACCCACCGTTTCGAAGCTATGGGACAGGGCTACAACAATGTAGAAGGTCACTCAATCCAGTTCCTAACAAAACTAGGTCAAATATACGAAATACTATACCAGAATTCCCAAAACAGGTTTGCAAAACGCAGAAAACTGTAATCGGTATATCTCAGTCCATACAAGTCCAAATGCCGAAATTCCAAAGGCATATGTTAGCTAAGACATTCAGCTACATTTCATCAGAAGACACCAACTTCAAAATCCAAACCAATTCCAGTCAAAATAGCCAAATACAAACTCAGTTTTCGCATTCTGATCAAAGCAGAACAGCTACAGTAATTTCGTCATAACTCACTCTACACTAATCCAAATGCCCTGAAATTTTACAGGCACCTTATACACATCAATACCTACAACTTTCATGTTTTGAGAAAAGTCCAATTCGGCCTCTAAACCTATGATCTAAAACCGGACAGAATTGGGAAAAATAAGAACCCTAACTTTCCATTTTCCATCCAAATCCAAAATTGATTGCATTTATCACCAATTCACACCTCTTAGAGTCATTATAGTCCATTGCCAATCATCAAAGATGGCTACAACATCCATTTCATATTACACCAGAAAATTCATCATAAAATGGAAAACTTCACCAAAACTCTTCAAATCAAGAAATAAATCATATATTCCAACACTTATGCCACCATTAAGCACAAAATAACCATCATTAAGTATAAGGAAGTAGTAAAACATCACTTACCTAAGAACAAGAGGTGTAGAGAGGTTGGCCACCTTAGAGCTTCAAACAAACTTCACTACAACCCTTACTAGCACTAGAAGATAGGAGTTTATGGAGTGAAATCTAGTCTAAGCCTTTGTTTATGGAAGATTGAAGCTTATGGAAGCTTGAGAGTTGAGGAATTTTCTTCTTCTTTGAGAGAGAGAGGGCCGGCCAACACAAGGAAGAAAATGGTGAATTTTGTGAATTTTTGGAGATATTAACTAATTTTGGTCAAAAGTCAAAAATTGTGAATAGTAATTCTTAAAGTCCACCCAATAGGAAAGTGACACTTGTCACCTCCATTAATGCCTTCTTATCTTTCTTTTCTCTCTCACATCAATCACTTCACACACACTATTTATCTCTTAACACCCGATAAATTTTTCACAGTATCCGAAACTTAACCTTAATGGCCGAATTTTTCCGAACTTTTCGCACTAGTGGGTCCCACATCCAATATACATTCTTAATTTTCTAAAAATTCACCAATACTAGCAAAATCATCTTAAAACTATAACTGCTCATAAAATCCACTAAGAAAATATTTCTAAGCCAGAAAATGCAGAAAACGTGCAATTAAGGGGTAATAAACCCTAGGAAAAATATTAGGGTTTTACGGGTTCTCACACTCTCCCCCCCTTAAAAGAATTTCGTCCTCGAAATTCCTTATCATTGACTACTCCGGGATTAAATTGAGCTTTATACTTCGCTAACAGATATGTGCCCCTTCACTGGCCAGGTTCAGTAAATTCTTACCTTCCACGTCCTCTAATGGGTCAAAAACTTGATGTTGTTCTAAGGAGTACACCCGAGAGGACACGTTCGATCCATCCTTGTCCCCCTTCGACTGGTCAGGGTGGGTCGTGGTTGGTGGCAGAGTCCCTTGCCTCTCGCGCAGGCGAGCTGGACAGTTAGCAATTTGATGGTCAGCACTCCCACAGAGCAAGCATTTTCCTCCTTTCCTCCAGCAGTTATCCTCTGAGTGGTTTAATTTTCCGCAATACCCGCAGAGTCCGCGTGCTGTAGAAGCCGAGCCTCCTCTTGACGGCCTCTCCGGTGACACTCCCGGCATCCTTACTCCTCCCGTTCCTCGTCCAAACTTGGGAGGGGTACTTTCATCCCCCTGCCCCGAACTACTTCCAGGAAATCCGCGTTTCTTAGCGTGGAAGTTTCGGACCTGCATTCGTGCACTTTCAACTCGTTGGGCTTTTTCCATTGCCTCGCTAAACGTAGCGATTTGAGCCGCCGCGAGGTCCTTCTGGATTTCTACGTTCAGGCCCTGGACAAATCGCCGTATTCTTCGTTGCTCGGTCAAGATCAACTCAGGCGCAAACTTGGATAAGCGGGTAAATTGACTTTCATATTCCGCCACAGTTTGAGCCCCTTGGCGGAGCCTAATGAACTCGTCCTCCTTCCTCTCCTGGACTAGAGGAGGGAAAAACTTGGCATTAAATTCTCGGATGAAGTTCACCCAAGTCCTAGGCGTCTGCTCCCGCTCCCATTTCTGTCTAATTACGTTCCACCAGGAACGGGCCGCTCCCTGGGGAGAGAGTGTGATGACCCGCAAATTTCTTATATTTTTCTCAAAAAAATGCCTTTTATTTGGAAATTTCTATTTATTAAAGCCCTGCTACCCAATTGTTCAACAATAAGTGCAGATGAACCTAGAAAATAGGGTTTCACTCTTCGTTTCCAAGATTGGGGCAAATTAGGGTTTTCGCGATTTTTTTTTGCCGGATGAATTTTCGGTATGGAGCAAGGATCAAATTTGGTGATTAAAAGTGAATTTTAAGTGAGAAATAATATGTGATTAGGAGAAATGAGATAAGGTTGGTGAATAGGAAGTAAAAACCCGCACCACTTGACCACCACTTTCTTACCATACAAGCTCATTGATATTTGAGCAAAATATCTTCTTAATTGTTAGCTGCCTTTGACCGAAAATTGAGGCTAAAATAACAAGGAAAAGGAAAGAGAAAAATGAAAGGTGGTGGTGCCGACAAGTGTCGCCACCCTAGAGTTTCTTGGCCAAGAGAGCAACTAACCTTCTTATTTCCAATTTTGCACTTTCCTCTTCATTTTTTTTCTGCTGCTGGCCGACCAAAAGAGAGAGAGAAAGGGAGAGCAAAAGAAAACTTCCTTCTTCTTGAATCTTAGCCAAACCAAGTGAGAAAATCGATTTCCAAACCGATTAAAGTGTTAATTGTGAGTTGGGAAGCTAGAGGAACTAGAAATTTTCAAAGGAGGTAGATTATCACTCATCCAAGCTTGTCTTTGAGGTATTAAATCTGATCATGGTCCTTGATCTTTTAAATCTTGCGTTAAGATGTTATTTAGCTTAAGTTTTGGCTTGATTTCAAGATGTGCAAGTGGTTGTGATGATTATTGGATGAAATAAAACAAGTTAGGGTTTGATTAATTTCTGTCTACACTTGTTGTATAGTTGCATATGTTGTATATAAGGTTATATAAGGGGCTTTGGTAGTGTTGGAAGTAAGAAATCAAGAAAGGTTGGATTGAATACTGAAAATTCCAGATTTCTGAAAAATTTCCCCCTTTTTCTGTTCGGTTTTGTAGCCTCATGCTAGAGGCCGAATTGGCCTTAGGTCAAAACATGAAAGTTGTAGAGAATGTCATTTTATAGTTGCCTACAAAATATCAGCTCAATTGGAGCATCATAGCTTGTGAAAAGATGAAAATACCCTTGCTGATCTAGGTTAATTTCCAGAGTTCCGCGTGGACAGTTTAGTCCTTTTGGTTGAGTTTATTCACTATAATCCGTTTGGATTTAGCCTTTCACCAAAATATGAGAGTTTCAGTGCCCTGTCTTAGCTTTGTAACGCCACCAAGAACACCTTAAACGGACCTTGGTAGACTGAGATATGGTCACTTGAATGCAGTACGGTTGATTAGCCGAATAGTTGAAACCAGGTTATATGGATTGGGAATTTGATCAGGTTACCCTGGAAATTAGACTAAGTGCTCTTCATGAAAGTTGTAGCCCTTTGCCTTAGCTTCGAAATGGTATAAGTTACGTATCAATCCGATAAGCGTAGCCTCGGATATGTTATTTCCGCAAAGCCCGTCAAATCTATCTTTCGTAATTGCATTTCCACACTTGATATTAGCTTAATCTTTGTTCGTGTGTTGTTGTGAGCCTATGGAATGGCTAATGAACTGAAATTATGTTATGGATGATGTTGGGTTGGATTGGGCTGGAAAATTAGGTAAACACAAAGGGCATGCTGCCCGAATTTACACTCGAGGACTAGGAAACGATACTTGCAACTTTTGTAAAGGTTAAGTGATTATCACTTGAACTAGCGAGCACCTTTGCTACTTTGTTATCGAGGGTTATACGTTAAAACCTAAACGAACTTGTACCCTTGAGGAAAAGATATAATGGGCAATGTAAACTTGTATTTCCTTGTACTTTCAACTCAAGTGTTGTTTCCAAGTATATATGCTACAAAAACCTTACGATTTGAAAAGCGAGCAAGTGTTTCACGAATGTCCTTCAAATGAATTTCAATTGGACGATTCTTAATGAACGGAACGTTTAAGTTTCGAATCTTACTCGTGTTTCAAAGTTCTCAAATTGGATTTTATCGCAGATCTGGACTCCAAGCCTGGAGTATAATTGAACGTGAATACTTGAAGCACTATATTTTGGTGAGTGCTTCCAAATATCCGATTGTACCTAGTACATGTGTTTCTTACTTGACTTACATGATTACATGATGAATGAATGATAGGGCAATGGTGTACTTTACCGCACTTGCCCTAATATGACTTGTTCTTGCTATTGATTACACTTGACTTGCTCTACATGTACTTGAGATATGTCTTGCCTGGAATTCCAGAAACCCTGTGGCTAGTTAATTGAGTTGAGCCGGCAAGGGCCTGGTCGATTAGATAACGAACCCTGGGTCACTTGTAATGTCGAGTGGACTGTTATCTCCTCGACTAAACGGTATACTCGAGTATTACCACCCATGTTTCGTGTGGCGTGCGGGCCCGGGAAAGGGGGTTGATCGGTGGATGGAGACTGGCGTGTAGTGGAGTTTTATTTGGACTAGTTATTACTTGAAAGTTGACGGAGTGTCAACTACCGATTGATCAAGCTGGAATGGAGCCGAGACTTGAATTATTGTATCCTTACATGTGAATGTGAACTCGATGTTGCTAGACTAGCTCAAATGCTATTTCTCTGATTTAACTTGTTTGCTCGCTGTTTCACTATTATTTTGCTATCACTTGGTTGTTGACCAATTTGATATTTGGGAACTTCACTGAACTTTGGCTCACCCCGTTAGTTTGTTTTCCTTACAGGGGTACGAGCAAGGCATGAGACTTGTAAAAGACTAGCGTAGCCTTTTGTTTTTGATCTTTGATCTTTTGGACTTGTACTTGCGCTATTCTTTGAATGAAACATTTTGTACTTGGATTGTATACGTTTTGCACTAGTTTGAATATCGAGACTTTGTACCCTGATTCCTATCCTTGTATGTTATAAGCTTGAATTGGGAATGTTATTTATGGTTCATGATGGATGTGTATGTATGTGATTCGCGTGAGCTAGTGAGTGAGTCCTGGCGAGAGCTGGGCAGGCGACCCGCTGAACCCTTTGGTACGCCTTAGGGGGAGGTGGGGTCGTCACAGATGGTATCAGAGCTCCTATTGAGCTCGTGCCGGGAGAAGGTTCTCGGACTGTGGGGATTAGCTTGTTAAGTGTGAAATAATTGTTTATTGTTGGGGACCTTGGACATATATGTTGGGTAGGAATCTCTAATACGGGTGATTTGCTCTTGAGCCTGGCCAACTTGAGTGGTGAATTATCATATTTTCGGATTCTTGTTCCCGAATACCAAAGAGTGATACCTTTACGATAAGTTGAGATCTCGCGTAATATTGAGATAAGTTTGGATTGCGAAAGCAAAGGCACGGGGAATGCGAATAGTATGGACTTGAAATATATTGAAGATATTCAAGGGATTTGGGATCCTTCTTATCCACGTGTTTCGAGCCTTGATTAAGTGTAGTACCTGAGCGATACGTAGGGTTAATGCTCTATAAGTTATGTGACTTGTTTTGATTGAATATGTTGTATTGCCTTGCTCTATGATTTAGGGAGGTTTGTTCTATGATTTAGAGAGGTTTATGATTTGCATTACTCTGTTTTATGCTGTTTATATTTATATAGTTACTTAGTGGCTATATTCTATTATTGATTAGTTGGTTATATTGTTCTAGTTTATTAGCTGTGAAACATGGAAGATAAAAGAAGTCGGACCAAGAAAGCTAACCGAGAATGCGGCTCTAGGCGAGGCCGCGAGGGTGAACAAGCACAGGAACTGGTGCCAGAACCGAGAGAGGAGAGGGAGGCAGCGGTTGAGCCACAGCCTGAACCCCAGGCTGCAGGAGGAGATCAGGTGGCAACTGCCATCCAACAGATGACTAATATTTTAGCTTGGTTGGTGGAACAACAGGGTCAAGCCCCTGTAAATCAACCTAGGGACCCCGATATGGGGCAGGATAGAGCCTTGGAGAGATTCTAAAAGTTCTCCCCACCCAAGTTTTTAGGAGGGCCAGACCCGTATGAGGCTGAGAAATGGCTGGAGGCCATGGTAAATATTTTTGCTGCCCTGAACTATACAGAGGAGAGACAAGTCCAATTCGCTGTTTTTCAGTTTGAGGGGCCAGCTAGGGCCTGGTGGAATGTAGTGAGGGCCAAGTGGGAGAGAGAGAGAACTGCATGGACTTGGCTAAACTTTGTACGGGATTTCAACGAGAAATATCTTCCTCCTATCGTCCAAGAGAAGCGAGAGGACGATTTCATTAAACTCCGTCAGGGAATGATGAGTGTAACTGAGTATGAGACTCAGTTTACAAAGTTGTCTAAATTTGCTCCCGAACTGATAGCTACGGAGCAGAGAAAAGTACAGAGATTTGTGCAAGGGCTGAATGTGGAGTTACAAGAAGCCTTAGCGGCAGTCCAAATTAATACATTCACGGAGGTTCTAGAGAAGGCCCTAAGGATAGAGACTGCTAGGGCACAAGTGAGAGCTTTTCATGCAAAAAGGAGAGGTGCGCCTGGTTGGAGTCAAAGGCAAGGACAAGGTGATTTAGATATGCCACCTTCTAAGATAGGCCGAGGAGCTGGTAGTGAGGAAATTTCAGGGATATCTAAAGAAAGTACTCCAAGAGGAGCTTCGCGTGGCTGGGGCCAAGCAAGAGGTGCCTCACAAGGAGGTCAGACCTCAGCCCCTCAAGCATCTTGCGGGTACTGTGGGAAGGCCAATCATGTGGAGAGTGATTGTTGGCGAAAGGTGGGAAAATGTTTATGGTGTGGTGGCACCGAACACCAGCTTGCAACCTGTCCCCGTAGATCACGCCCAAACCCTGAACAAGCAAATGTAGGAGGGACTAATCCAAGAGTGCCAGCTAGAGTGTACGCCTTGGACCAACAGGCATTACCTGAACCATCGGAGATAGTAGAAGGTACGATTCGTGATTTCTATTGTTTAACCAAGTGATTCATGATTTCTATAGTAGAAGGTACGATTCGTGATTACTATAGTGAGACCTGAGAGCTGGAAACGAATATATAAGGAAAGTATCCTACATTATTCGAAGTGCATCTATGAATTTCGAGGTCGAAATTCTTTTAAGGGGGAGAGAGTGTGATGACCCGCAAATTTCTTATATTTTTCTCAAAAAAATGCCTTTTATTTGGAAATTTCTATTTATTAAAGCCCTGCTACCCAATTGTTCAACAATAAGTGCAGATGAACCTAGAAAATAGGGTTTCACTCTTCGTTTCCAAGATTGGGGCAAATTAGGGTTTTCGCGATTTTTTTTTGCCGGATGAATTTTCGGTATGGAGCAAGGATCAAATTTGGTGATTAAAAGTGAATTTTAAGTGAGAAATAATATGTGATTAGGAGAAATGAGATAAGGTTGGTGAATAGGAAGTAAAAACCCTAGTACGTGTGTTTTTAAGAAACGGCGCGAAGCGGCGGATCCCGCGCACTACCGATTGAACGCACCACTTGACCACCACTTTCTTACCATACAAGCTCATTGATATTTGAGCAAAATATCTTCTTAATTGTTAGCTGCCTTTGACCGAAAATTGAGGCTAAAATAACAAGGAAAAGGAAAGAGAAAAATGAAAGGTGGTGGTGCCGACAAGTGTCGCCACCCTAGAGTTTCTTGGCCAAGAGAGCAACTAACCTTCTTATTTCCAATTTTGCACTTTCCTCTTCATTTTTTTTCTGCTGCTGGCCGACCAAAAGAGAGAGAGAAAGGGAGAGCAAAAGAAAACTTCCTTCTTCTTGAATCTTAGCCAAACCAAGTGAGAAAATCGATTTCCAAACCGATTAAAGTGTTAATTGTGAGTTGGGAAGCTAGAGGAACTAGAAATTTTCAAAGGAGGTAGATTATCACTCATCCAAGCTTGTCTTTGAGGTATTAAATCTGATCATGGTCCTTGATCTTTTAAATCTTGCGTTAAGATGTTATTTAGCTTAAGTTTTGGCTTGATTTCAAGATGTGCAAGTGGTTGTGATGATTATTGGATGAAATAAAACAAGTTAGGGTTTGATTAATTTCTGTCTACACTTGTTGTATAGTTGCATATGTTGTATATAAGGTTATATAAGGGGCTTTGGTAGTGTTGGAAGTAAGAAATCAAGAAAGGTTGGATTGAATACTGAAAATTCCAGATTTCTGAAAAATTTCCCCCTTTTTCTGTTCGGTTTTGTAGCCTCATGCTAGAGGCCGAATTGGCCTTAGGTCAAAACATGAAAGTTGTAGAGAATGTCATTTTATAGTTGCCTACAAAATATCAGCTCAATTGGAGCATCATAGCTTGTGAAAAGATGAAAATACCCTTGCTGATCTAGGTTAATTTCCAGAGTTCCGCGTGGACAGTTTAGTCCTTTTGGTTGAGTTTATTCACTATAATCCGTTTGGATTTAGCCTTTCACCAAAATATGAGAGTTTCAGTGCCCTGTCTTAGCTTTGTAACGCCACCAAGAACACCTTAAACGGACCTTGGTAGACTGAGATATGGTCACTTGAATGCAGTACGGTTGATTAGCCGAATAGTTGAAACCAGGTTATATGGATTGGGAATTTGATCAGGTTACCCTGGAAATTAGACTAAGTGCTCTTCATGAAAGTTGTAGCCCTTTGCCTTAGCTTCGAAATGGTATAAGTTACGTATCAATCCGATAAGCGTAGCCTCGGATATGTTATTTCCGCAAAGCCCGTCAAATCTATCTTTCGTAATTGCATTTCCACACTTGATATTAGCTTAATCTTTGTTCGTGTGTTGTTGTGAGCCTATGGAATGGCTAATGAACTGAAATTATGTTATGGATGATGTTGGGTTGGATTGGGCTGGAAAATTAGGTAAACACAAAGGGCATGCTGCCCGAATTTACACTCGAGGACTAGGAAACGATACTTGCAACTTTTGTAAAGGTTAAGTGATTATCACTTGAACTAGCGAGCACCTTTGCTACTTTGTTATCGAGGGTTATACGTTAAAACCTAAACGAACTTGTACCCTTGAGGAAAAGATATAATGGGCAATGTAAACTTGTATTTCCTTGTACTTTCAACTCAAGTGTTGTTTCCAAGTATATATGCTACAAAAACCTTACGATTTGAAAAGCGAGCAAGTGTTTCACGAATGTCCTTCAAATGAATTTCAATTGGACGATTCTTAATGAACGGAACGTTTAAGTTTCGAATCTTACTCGTGTTTCAAAGTTCTCAAATTGGATTTTATCGCAGATCTGGACTCCAAGCCTGGAGTATAATTGAACGTGAATACTTGAAGCACTATATTTTGGTGAGTGCTTCCAAATATCCGATTGTACCTAGTACATGTGTTTCTTACTTGACTTACATGATTACATGATGAATGAATGATAGGGCAATGGTGTACTTTACCGCACTTGCCCTAATATGACTTGTTCTTGCTATTGATTACACTTGACTTGCTCTACATGTACTTGAGATATGTCTTGCCTGGAATTCCAGAAACCCTGTGGCTAGTTAATTGAGTTGAGCCGGCAAGGGCCTGGTCGATTAGATAACGAACCCTGGGTCACTTGTAATGTCGAGTGGACTGTTATCTCCTCGACTAAACGGTATACTCGAGTATTACCACCCATGTTTCGTGTGGCGTGCGGGCCCGGGAAAGGGGGTTGATCGGTGGATGGAGACTGGCGTGTAGTGGAGTTTTATTTGGACTAGTTATTACTTGAAAGTTGACGGAGTGTCAACTACCGATTGATCAAGCTGGAATGGAGCCGAGACTTGAATTATTGTATCCTTACATGTGAATGTGAACTCGATGTTGCTAGACTAGCTCAAATGCTATTTCTCTGATTTAACTTGTTTGCTCGCTGTTTCACTATTATTTTGCTATCACTTGGTTGTTGACCAATTTGATATTTGGGAACTTCACTGAACTTTGGCTCACCCCGTTAGTTTGTTTTCCTTACAGGGGTACGAGCAAGGCATGAGACTTGTAAAAGACTAGCGTAGCCTTTTGTTTTTGATCTTTGATCTTTTGGACTTGTACTTGCGCTATTCTTTGAATGAAACATTTTGTACTTGGATTGTATACGTTTTGCACTAGTTTGAATATCGAGACTTTGTACCCTGATTCCTATCCTTGTATGTTATAAGCTTGAATTGGGAATGTTATTTATGGTTCATGATGGATGTGTATGTATGTGATTCGCGTGAGCTAGTGAGTGAGTCCTGGCGAGAGCTGGGCAGGCGACCCGCTGAACCCTTTGGTACGCCTTAGGGGGAGGTGGGGTCGTCACAGATGGTATCAGAGCTCCTATTGAGCTCGTGCCGGGAGAAGGTTCTCGGACTGTGGGGATTAGCTTGTTAAGTGTGAAATAATTGTTTATTGTTGGGGACCTTGGACATATATGTTGGGTAGGAATCTCTAATACGGGTGATTTGCTCTTGAGCCTGGCCAACTTGAGTGGTGAATTATCATATTTTCGGATTCTTGTTCCCGAATACCAAAGAGTGATACCTTTACGATAAGTTGAGATCTCGCGTAATATTGAGATAAGTTTGGATTGCGAAAGCAAAGGCACGGGGAATGCGAATAGTATGGACTTGAAATATATTGAAGATATTCAAGGGATTTGGGATCCTTCTTATCCACGTGTTTCGAGCCTTGATTAAGTGTAGTACCTGAGCGATACGTAGGGTTAATGCTCTATAAGTTATGTGACTTGTTTTGATTGAATATGTTGTATTGCCTTGCTCTATGATTTAGGGAGGTTTGTTCTATGATTTAGAGAGGTTTATGATTTGCATTACTCTGTTTTATGCTGTTTATATTTATATAGTTACTTAGTGGCTATATTCTATTATTGATTAGTTGGTTATATTGTTCTAGTTTATTAGCTGTGAAACATGGAAGATAAAAGAAGTCGGACCAAGAAAGCTAACCGAGAATGCGGCTCTAGGCGAGGCCGCGAGGGTGAACAAGCACAGGAACTGGTGCCAGAACCGAGAGAGGAGAGGGAGGCAGCGGTTGAGCCACAGCCTGAACCCCAGGCTGCAGGAGGAGATCAGGTGGCAACTGCCATCCAACAGATGACTAATATTTTAGCTTGGTTGGTGGAACAACAGGGTCAAGCCCCTGTAAATCAACCTAGGGACCCCGATATGGGGCAGGATAGAGCCTTGGAGAGATTCTAAAAGTTCTCCCCACCCAAGTTTTTAGGAGGGCCAGACCCGTATGAGGCTGAGAAATGGCTGGAGGCCATGGTAAATATTTTTGCTGCCCTGAACTATACAGAGGAGAGACAAGTCCAATTCGCTGTTTTTCAGTTTGAGGGGCCAGCTAGGGCCTGGTGGAATGTAGTGAGGGCCAAGTGGGAGAGAGAGAGAACTGCATGGACTTGGCTAAACTTTGTACGGGATTTCAACGAGAAATATCTTCCTCCTATCGTCCAAGAGAAGCGAGAGGACGATTTCATTAAACTCCGTCAGGGAATGATGAGTGTAACTGAGTATGAGACTCAGTTTACAAAGTTGTCTAAATTTGCTCCCGAACTGATAGCTACGGAGCAGAGAAAAGTACAGAGATTTGTGCAAGGGCTGAATGTGGAGTTACAAGAAGCCTTAGCGGCAGTCCAAATTAATACATTCACGGAGGTTCTAGAGAAGGCCCTAAGGATAGAGACTGCTAGGGCACAAGTGAGAGCTTTTCATGCAAAAAGGAGAGGTGCGCCTGGTTGGAGTCAAAGGCAAGGACAAGGTGATTTAGATATGCCACCTTCTAAGATAGGCCGAGGAGCTGGTAGTGAGGAAATTTCAGGGATATCTAAAGAAAGTACTCCAAGAGGAGCTTCGCGTGGCTGGGGCCAAGCAAGAGGTGCCTCACAAGGAGGTCAGACCTCAGCCCCTCAAGCATCTTGCGGGTACTGTGGGAAGGCCAATCATGTGGAGAGTGATTGTTGGCGAAAGGTGGGAAAATGTTTATGGTGTGGTGGCACCGAACACCAGCTTGCAACCTGTCCCCGTAGATCACGCCCAAACCCTGAACAAGCAAATGTAGGAGGGACTAATCCAAGAGTGCCAGCTAGAGTGTACGCCTTGGACCAACAGGCATTACCTGAACCATCGGAGATAGTAGAAGGTACGATTCGTGATTTCTATTGTTTAACCAAGTGATTCATGATTTCTATAGTAGAAGGTACGATTCGTGATTACTATAGTGAGACCTGAGAGCTGGAAACGAATATATAAGGAAAGTATCCTACATTATTCGAAGTGCATCTATGAATTTCGAGGTCGAAATTCTTTTAAGGGGGAGAGAGTGTGATGACCCGCAAATTTCTTATATTTTTCTCAAAAAAATGCCTTTTATTTGGAAATTTCTATTTATTAAAGCCCTGCTACCCAATTGTTCAACAATAAGTGCAGATGAACCTAGAAAATAGGGTTTCACTCTTCGTTTCCAAGATTGGGGCAAATTAGGGTTTTCGCGATTTTTTTTTGCCGGATGAATTTTCGGTATGGAGCAAGGATCAAATTTGGTGATTAAAAGTGAATTTTAAGTGAGAAATAATATGTGATTAGGAGAAATGAGATAAGGTTGGTGAATAGGAAGTAAAAACCCTAGTACGTGTGTTTTTAAGAAACGGCGCGAAGCGGCGGATCCCGCGCACTACCGATTGAACGCACCACTTGACCACCACTTTCTTACCATACAAGCTCATTGATATTTGAGCAAAATATCTTCTTAATTGTTAGCTGCCTTTGACCGAAAATTGAGGCTAAAATAACAAGGAAAAGGAAAGAGAAAAATGAAAGGTGGTGGTGCCGACAAGTGTCGCCACCCTAGAGTTTCTTGGCCAAGAGAGCAACTAACCTTCTTATTTCCAATTTTGCACTTTCCTCTTCATTTTTTTTCTGCTGCTGGCCGACCAAAAGAGAGAGAGAAAGGGAGAGCAAAAGAAAACTTCCTTCTTCTTGAATCTTAGCCAAACCAAGTGAGAAAATCGATTTCCAAACCGATTAAAGTGTTAATTGTGAGTTGGGAAGCTAGAGGAACTAGAAATTTTCAAAGGAGGTAGATTATCACTCATCCAAGCTTGTCTTTGAGGTATTAAATCTGATCATGGTCCTTGATCTTTTAAATCTTGCGTTAAGATGTTATTTAGCTTAAGTTTTGGCTTGATTTCAAGATGTGCAAGTGGTTGTGATGATTATTGGATGAAATAAAACAAGTTAGGGTTTGATTAATTTCTGTCTACACTTGTTGTATAGTTGCATATGTTGTATATAAGGTTATATAAGGGGCTTTGGTAGTGTTGGAAGTAAGAAATCAAGAAAGGTTGGATTGAATACTGAAAATTCCAGATTTCTGAAAAATTTCCCCCTTTTTCTGTTCGGTTTTGTAGCCTCATGCTAGAGGCCGAATTGGCCTTAGGTCAAAACATGAAAGTTGTAGAGAATGTCATTTTATAGTTGCCTACAAAATATCAGCTCAATTGGAGCATCATAGCTTGTGAAAAGATGAAAATACCCTTGCTGATCTAGGTTAATTTCCAGAGTTCCGCGTGGACAGTTTAGTCCTTTTGGTTGAGTTTATTCACTATAATCCGTTTGGATTTAGCCTTTCACCAAAATATGAGAGTTTCAGTGCCCTGTCTTAGCTTTGTAACGCCACCAAGAACACCTTAAACGGACCTTGGTAGACTGAGATATGGTCACTTGAATGCAGTACGGTTGATTAGCCGAATAGTTGAAACCAGGTTATATGGATTGGGAATTTGATCAGGTTACCCTGGAAATTAGACTAAGTGCTCTTCATGAAAGTTGTAGCCCTTTGCCTTAGCTTCGAAATGGTATAAGTTACGTATCAATCCGATAAGCGTAGCCTCGGATATGTTATTTCCGCAAAGCCCGTCAAATCTATCTTTCGTAATTGCATTTCCACACTTGATATTAGCTTAATCTTTGTTCGTGTGTTGTTGTGAGCCTATGGAATGGCTAATGAACTGAAATTATGTTATGGATGATGTTGGGTTGGATTGGGCTGGAAAATTAGGTAAACACAAAGGGCATGCTGCCCGAATTTACACTCGAGGACTAGGAAACGATACTTGCAACTTTTGTAAAGGTTAAGTGATTATCACTTGAACTAGCGAGCACCTTTGCTACTTTGTTATCGAGGGTTATACGTTAAAACCTAAACGAACTTGTACCCTTGAGGAAAAGATATAATGGGCAATGTAAACTTGTATTTCCTTGTACTTTCAACTCAAGTGTTGTTTCCAAGTATATATGCTACAAAAACCTTACGATTTGAAAAGCGAGCAAGTGTTTCACGAATGTCCTTCAAATGAATTTCAATTGGACGATTCTTAATGAACGGAACGTTTAAGTTTCGAATCTTACTCGTGTTTCAAAGTTCTCAAATTGGATTTTATCGCAGATCTGGACTCCAAGCCTGGAGTATAATTGAACGTGAATACTTGAAGCACTATATTTTGGTGAGTGCTTCCAAATATCCGATTGTACCTAGTACATGTGTTTCTTACTTGACTTACATGATTACATGATGAATGAATGATAGGGCAATGGTGTACTTTACCGCACTTGCCCTAATATGACTTGTTCTTGCTATTGATTACACTTGACTTGCTCTACATGTACTTGAGATATGTCTTGCCTGGAATTCCAGAAACCCTGTGGCTAGTTAATTGAGTTGAGCCGGCAAGGGCCTGGTCGATTAGATAACGAACCCTGGGTCACTTGTAATGTCGAGTGGACTGTTATCTCCTCGACTAAACGGTATACTCGAGTATTACCACCCATGTTTCGTGTGGCGTGCGGGCCCGGGAAAGGGGGTTGATCGGTGGATGGAGACTGGCGTGTAGTGGAGTTTTATTTGGACTAGTTATTACTTGAAAGTTGACGGAGTGTCAACTACCGATTGATCAAGCTGGAATGGAGCCGAGACTTGAATTATTGTATCCTTACATGTGAATGTGAACTCGATGTTGCTAGACTAGCTCAAATGCTATTTCTCTGATTTAACTTGTTTGCTCGCTGTTTCACTATTATTTTGCTATCACTTGGTTGTTGACCAATTTGATATTTGGGAACTTCACTGAACTTTGGCTCACCCCGTTAGTTTGTTTTCCTTACAGGGGTACGAGCAAGGCATGAGACTTGTAAAAGACTAGCGTAGCCTTTTGTTTTTGATCTTTGATCTTTTGGACTTGTACTTGCGCTATTCTTTGAATGAAACATTTTGTACTTGGATTGTATACGTTTTGCACTAGTTTGAATATCGAGACTTTGTACCCTGATTCCTATCCTTGTATGTTATAAGCTTGAATTGGGAATGTTATTTATGGTTCATGATGGATGTGTATGTATGTGATTCGCGTGAGCTAGTGAGTGAGTCCTGGCGAGAGCTGGGCAGGCGACCCGCTGAACCCTTTGGTACGCCTTAGGGGGAGGTGGGGTCGTCACAGATGGTATCAGAGCTCCTATTGAGCTCGTGCCGGGAGAAGGTTCTCGGACTGTGGGGATTAGCTTGTTAAGTGTGAAATAATTGTTTATTGTTGGGGACCTTGGACATATATGTTGGGTAGGAATCTCTAATACGGGTGATTTGCTCTTGAGCCTGGCCAACTTGAGTGGTGAATTATCATATTTTCGGATTCTTGTTCCCGAATACCAAAGAGTGATACCTTTACGATAAGTTGAGATCTCGCGTAATATTGAGATAAGTTTGGATTGCGAAAGCAAAGGCACGGGGAATGCGAATAGTATGGACTTGAAATATATTGAAGATATTCAAGGGATTTGGGATCCTTCTTATCCACGTGTTTCGAGCCTTGATTAAGTGTAGTACCTGAGCGATACGTAGGGTTAATGCTCTATAAGTTATGTGACTTGTTTTGATTGAATATGTTGTATTGCCTTGCTCTATGATTTAGGGAGGTTTGTTCTATGATTTAGAGAGGTTTATGATTTGCATTACTCTGTTTTATGCTGTTTATATTTATATAGTTACTTAGTGGCTATATTCTATTATTGATTAGTTGGTTATATTGTTCTAGTTTATTAGCTGTGAAACATGGAAGATAAAAGAAGTCGGACCAAGAAAGCTAACCGAGAATGCGGCTCTAGGCGAGGCCGCGAGGGTGAACAAGCACAGGAACTGGTGCCAGAACCGAGAGAGGAGAGGGAGGCAGCGGTTGAGCCACAGCCTGAACCCCAGGCTGCAGGAGGAGATCAGGTGGCAACTGCCATCCAACAGATGACTAATATTTTAGCTTGGTTGGTGGAACAACAGGGTCAAGCCCCTGTAAATCAACCTAGGGACCCCGATATGGGGCAGGATAGAGCCTTGGAGAGATTCTAAAAGTTCTCCCCACCCAAGTTTTTAGGAGGGCCAGACCCGTATGAGGCTGAGAAATGGCTGGAGGCCATGGTAAATATTTTTGCTGCCCTGAACTATACAGAGGAGAGACAAGTCCAATTCGCTGTTTTTCAGTTTGAGGGGCCAGCTAGGGCCTGGTGGAATGTAGTGAGGGCCAAGTGGGAGAGAGAGAGAACTGCATGGACTTGGCTAAACTTTGTACGGGATTTCAACGAGAAATATCTTCCTCCTATCGTCCAAGAGAAGCGAGAGGACGATTTCATTAAACTCCGTCAGGGAATGATGAGTGTAACTGAGTATGAGACTCAGTTTACAAAGTTGTCTAAATTTGCTCCCGAACTGATAGCTACGGAGCAGAGAAAAGTACAGAGATTTGTGCAAGGGCTGAATGTGGAGTTACAAGAAGCCTTAGCGGCAGTCCAAATTAATACATTCACGGAGGTTCTAGAGAAGGCCCTAAGGATAGAGACTGCTAGGGCACAAGTGAGAGCTTTTCATGCAAAAAGGAGAGGTGCGCCTGGTTGGAGTCAAAGGCAAGGACAAGGTGATTTAGATATGCCACCTTCTAAGATAGGCCGAGGAGCTGGTAGTGAGGAAATTTCAGGGATATCTAAAGAAAGTACTCCAAGAGGAGCTTCGCGTGGCTGGGGCCAAGCAAGAGGTGCCTCACAAGGAGGTCAGACCTCAGCCCCTCAAGCATCTTGCGGGTACTGTGGGAAGGCCAATCATGTGGAGAGTGATTGTTGGCGAAAGGTGGGAAAATGTTTATGGTGTGGTGGCACCGAACACCAGCTTGCAACCTGTCCCCGTAGATCACGCCCAAACCCTGAACAAGCAAATGTAGGAGGGACTAATCCAAGAGTGCCAGCTAGAGTGTACGCCTTGGACCAACAGGCATTACCTGAACCATCGGAGATAGTAGAAGGTACGATTCGTGATTTCTATTGTTTAACCAAGTGATTCATGATTTCTATAGTAGAAGGTACGATTCGTGATTACTATAGTGAGACCTGAGAGCTGGAAACGAATATATAAGGAAAGTATCCTACATTATTCGAAGTGCATCTATGAATTTCGAGGTCGAAATTCTTTTAAGGGGGAGAGAGTGTGATGACCCGCAAATTTCTTATATTTTTCTCAAAAAAATGCCTTTTATTTGGAAATTTCTATTTATTAAAGCCCTGCTACCCAATTGTTCAACAATAAGTGCAGATGAACCTAGAAAATAGGGTTTCACTCTTCGTTTCCAAGATTGGGGCAAATTAGGGTTTTCGCGATTTTTTTTTGCCGGATGAATTTTCGGTATGGAGCAAGGATCAAATTTGGTGATTAAAAGTGAATTTTAAGTGAGAAATAATATGTGATTAGGAGAAATGAGATAAGGTTGGTGAATAGGAAGTAAAAACCCTAGTACGTGTGTTTTTAAGAAACGGCGCGAAGCGGCGGATCCCGCGCACTACCGATTGAACGCACCACTTGACCACCACTTTCTTACCATACAAGCTCATTGATATTTGAGCAAAATATCTTCTTAATTGTTAGCTGCCTTTGACCGAAAATTGAGGCTAAAATAACAAGGAAAAGGAAAGAGAAAAATGAAAGGTGGTGGTGCCGACAAGTGTCGCCACCCTAGAGTTTCTTGGCCAAGAGAGCAACTAACCTTCTTATTTCCAATTTTGCACTTTCCTCTTCATTTTTTTTCTGCTGCTGGCCGACCAAAAGAGAGAGAGAAAGGGAGAGCAAAAGAAAACTTCCTTCTTCTTGAATCTTAGCCAAACCAAGTGAGAAAATCGATTTCCAAACCGATTAAAGTGTTAATTGTGAGTTGGGAAGCTAGAGGAACTAGAAATTTTCAAAGGAGGTAGATTATCACTCATCCAAGCTTGTCTTTGAGGTATTAAATCTGATCATGGTCCTTGATCTTTTAAATCTTGCGTTAAGATGTTATTTAGCTTAAGTTTTGGCTTGATTTCAAGATGTGCAAGTGGTTGTGATGATTATTGGATGAAATAAAACAAGTTAGGGTTTGATTAATTTCTGTCTACACTTGTTGTATAGTTGCATATGTTGTATATAAGGTTATATAAGGGGCTTTGGTAGTGTTGGAAGTAAGAAATCAAGAAAGGTTGGATTGAATACTGAAAATTCCAGATTTCTGAAAAATTTCCCCCTTTTTCTGTTCGGTTTTGTAGCCTCATGCTAGAGGCCGAATTGGCCTTAGGTCAAAACATGAAAGTTGTAGAGAATGTCATTTTATAGTTGCCTACAAAATATCAGCTCAATTGGAGCATCATAGCTTGTGAAAAGATGAAAATACCCTTGCTGATCTAGGTTAATTTCCAGAGTTCCGCGTGGACAGTTTAGTCCTTTTGGTTGAGTTTATTCACTATAATCCGTTTGGATTTAGCCTTTCACCAAAATATGAGAGTTTCAGTGCCCTGTCTTAGCTTTGTAACGCCACCAAGAACACCTTAAACGGACCTTGGTAGACTGAGATATGGTCACTTGAATGCAGTACGGTTGATTAGCCGAATAGTTGAAACCAGGTTATATGGATTGGGAATTTGATCAGGTTACCCTGGAAATTAGACTAAGTGCTCTTCATGAAAGTTGTAGCCCTTTGCCTTAGCTTCGAAATGGTATAAGTTACGTATCAATCCGATAAGCGTAGCCTCGGATATGTTATTTCCGCAAAGCCCGTCAAATCTATCTTTCGTAATTGCATTTCCACACTTGATATTAGCTTAATCTTTGTTCGTGTGTTGTTGTGAGCCTATGGAATGGCTAATGAACTGAAATTATGTTATGGATGATGTTGGGTTGGATTGGGCTGGAAAATTAGGTAAACACAAAGGGCATGCTGCCCGAATTTACACTCGAGGACTAGGAAACGATACTTGCAACTTTTGTAAAGGTTAAGTGATTATCACTTGAACTAGCGAGCACCTTTGCTACTTTGTTATCGAGGGTTATACGTTAAAACCTAAACGAACTTGTACCCTTGAGGAAAAGATATAATGGGCAATGTAAACTTGTATTTCCTTGTACTTTCAACTCAAGTGTTGTTTCCAAGTATATATGCTACAAAAACCTTACGATTTGAAAAGCGAGCAAGTGTTTCACGAATGTCCTTCAAATGAATTTCAATTGGACGATTCTTAATGAACGGAACGTTTAAGTTTCGAATCTTACTCGTGTTTCAAAGTTCTCAAATTGGATTTTATCGCAGATCTGGACTCCAAGCCTGGAGTATAATTGAACGTGAATACTTGAAGCACTATATTTTGGTGAGTGCTTCCAAATATCCGATTGTACCTAGTACATGTGTTTCTTACTTGACTTACATGATTACATGATGAATGAATGATAGGGCAATGGTGTACTTTACCGCACTTGCCCTAATATGACTTGTTCTTGCTATTGATTACACTTGACTTGCTCTACATGTACTTGAGATATGTCTTGCCTGGAATTCCAGAAACCCTGTGGCTAGTTAATTGAGTTGAGCCGGCAAGGGCCTGGTCGATTAGATAACGAACCCTGGGTCACTTGTAATGTCGAGTGGACTGTTATCTCCTCGACTAAACGGTATACTCGAGTATTACCACCCATGTTTCGTGTGGCGTGCGGGCCCGGGAAAGGGGGTTGATCGGTGGATGGAGACTGGCGTGTAGTGGAGTTTTATTTGGACTAGTTATTACTTGAAAGTTGACGGAGTGTCAACTACCGATTGATCAAGCTGGAATGGAGCCGAGACTTGAATTATTGTATCCTTACATGTGAATGTGAACTCGATGTTGCTAGACTAGCTCAAATGCTATTTCTCTGATTTAACTTGTTTGCTCGCTGTTTCACTATTATTTTGCTATCACTTGGTTGTTGACCAATTTGATATTTGGGAACTTCACTGAACTTTGGCTCACCCCGTTAGTTTGTTTTCCTTACAGGGGTACGAGCAAGGCATGAGACTTGTAAAAGACTAGCGTAGCCTTTTGTTTTTGATCTTTGATCTTTTGGACTTGTACTTGCGCTATTCTTTGAATGAAACATTTTGTACTTGGATTGTATACGTTTTGCACTAGTTTGAATATCGAGACTTTGTACCCTGATTCCTATCCTTGTATGTTATAAGCTTGAATTGGGAATGTTATTTATGGTTCATGATGGATGTGTATGTATGTGATTCGCGTGAGCTAGTGAGTGAGTCCTGGCGAGAGCTGGGCAGGCGACCCGCTGAACCCTTTGGTACGCCTTAGGGGGAGGTGGGGTCGTCACAGATGGTATCAGAGCTCCTATTGAGCTCGTGCCGGGAGAAGGTTCTCGGACTGTGGGGATTAGCTTGTTAAGTGTGAAATAATTGTTTATTGTTGGGGACCTTGGACATATATGTTGGGTAGGAATCTCTAATACGGGTGATTTGCTCTTGAGCCTGGCCAACTTGAGTGGTGAATTATCATATTTTCGGATTCTTGTTCCCGAATACCAAAGAGTGATACCTTTACGATAAGTTGAGATCTCGCGTAATATTGAGATAAGTTTGGATTGCGAAAGCAAAGGCACGGGGAATGCGAATAGTATGGACTTGAAATATATTGAAGATATTCAAGGGATTTGGGATCCTTCTTATCCACGTGTTTCGAGCCTTGATTAAGTGTAGTACCTGAGCGATACGTAGGGTTAATGCTCTATAAGTTATGTGACTTGTTTTGATTGAATATGTTGTATTGCCTTGCTCTATGATTTAGGGAGGTTTGTTCTATGATTTAGAGAGGTTTATGATTTGCATTACTCTGTTTTATGCTGTTTATATTTATATAGTTACTTAGTGGCTATATTCTATTATTGATTAGTTGGTTATATTGTTCTAGTTTATTAGCTGTGAAACATGGAAGATAAAAGAAGTCGGACCAAGAAAGCTAACCGAGAATGCGGCTCTAGGCGAGGCCGCGAGGGTGAACAAGCACAGGAACTGGTGCCAGAACCGAGAGAGGAGAGGGAGGCAGCGGTTGAGCCACAGCCTGAACCCCAGGCTGCAGGAGGAGATCAGGTGGCAACTGCCATCCAACAGATGACTAATATTTTAGCTTGGTTGGTGGAACAACAGGGTCAAGCCCCTGTAAATCAACCTAGGGACCCCGATATGGGGCAGGATAGAGCCTTGGAGAGATTCTAAAAGTTCTCCCCACCCAAGTTTTTAGGAGGGCCAGACCCGTATGAGGCTGAGAAATGGCTGGAGGCCATGGTAAATATTTTTGCTGCCCTGAACTATACAGAGGAGAGACAAGTCCAATTCGCTGTTTTTCAGTTTGAGGGGCCAGCTAGGGCCTGGTGGAATGTAGTGAGGGCCAAGTGGGAGAGAGAGAGAACTGCATGGACTTGGCTAAACTTTGTACGGGATTTCAACGAGAAATATCTTCCTCCTATCGTCCAAGAGAAGCGAGAGGACGATTTCATTAAACTCCGTCAGGGAATGATGAGTGTAACTGAGTATGAGACTCAGTTTACAAAGTTGTCTAAATTTGCTCCCGAACTGATAGCTACGGAGCAGAGAAAAGTACAGAGATTTGTGCAAGGGCTGAATGTGGAGTTACAAGAAGCCTTAGCGGCAGTCCAAATTAATACATTCACGGAGGTTCTAGAGAAGGCCCTAAGGATAGAGACTGCTAGGGCACAAGTGAGAGCTTTTCATGCAAAAAGGAGAGGTGCGCCTGGTTGGAGTCAAAGGCAAGGACAAGGTGATTTAGATATGCCACCTTCTAAGATAGGCCGAGGAGCTGGTAGTGAGGAAATTTCAGGGATATCTAAAGAAAGTACTCCAAGAGGAGCTTCGCGTGGCTGGGGCCAAGCAAGAGGTGCCTCACAAGGAGGTCAGACCTCAGCCCCTCAAGCATCTTGCGGGTACTGTGGGAAGGCCAATCATGTGGAGAGTGATTGTTGGCGAAAGGTGGGAAAATGTTTATGGTGTGGTGGCACCGAACACCAGCTTGCAACCTGTCCCCGTAGATCACGCCCAAACCCTGAACAAGCAAATGTAGGAGGGACTAATCCAAGAGTGCCAGCTAGAGTGTACGCCTTGGACCAACAGGCATTACCTGAACCATCGGAGATAGTAGAAGGTACGATTCGTGATTTCTATTGTTTAACCAAGTGATTCATGATTTCTATAGTAGAAGGTACGATTCGTGATTACTATAGTGAGACCTGAGAGCTGGAAACGAATATATAAGGAAAGTATCCTACATTATTCGAAGTGCATCTATGAATTTCGAGGTCGAAATTCTTTTAAGGGGGAGAGAGTGTGATGACCCGCAAATTTCTTATATTTTTCTCAAAAAAATGCCTTTTATTTGGAAATTTCTATTTATTAAAGCCCTGCTACCCAATTGTTCAACAATAAGTGCAGATGAACCTAGAAAATAGGGTTTCACTCTTCGTTTCCAAGATTGGGGCAAATTAGGGTTTTCGCGATTTTTTTTTGCCGGATGAATTTTCGGTATGGAGCAAGGATCAAATTTGGTGATTAAAAGTGAATTTTAAGTGAGAAATAATATGTGATTAGGAGAAATGAGATAAGGTTGGTGAATAGGAAGTAAAAACCCTAGTACGTGTGTTTTTAAGAAACGGCGCGAAGCGGCGGATCCCGCGCACTACCGATTGAACGCACCACTTGACCACCACTTTCTTACCATACAAGCTCATTGATATTTGAGCAAAATATCTTCTTAATTGTTAGCTGCCTTTGACCGAAAATTGAGGCTAAAATAACAAGGAAAAGGAAAGAGAAAAATGAAAGGTGGTGGTGCCGACAAGTGTCGCCACCCTAGAGTTTCTTGGCCAAGAGAGCAACTAACCTTCTTATTTCCAATTTTGCACTTTCCTCTTCATTTTTTTTCTGCTGCTGGCCGACCAAAAGAGAGAGAGAAAGGGAGAGCAAAAGAAAACTTCCTTCTTCTTGAATCTTAGCCAAACCAAGTGAGAAAATCGATTTCCAAACCGATTAAAGTGTTAATTGTGAGTTGGGAAGCTAGAGGAACTAGAAATTTTCAAAGGAGGTAGATTATCACTCATCCAAGCTTGTCTTTGAGGTATTAAATCTGATCATGGTCCTTGATCTTTTAAATCTTGCGTTAAGATGTTATTTAGCTTAAGTTTTGGCTTGATTTCAAGATGTGCAAGTGGTTGTGATGATTATTGGATGAAATAAAACAAGTTAGGGTTTGATTAATTTCTGTCTACACTTGTTGTATAGTTGCATATGTTGTATATAAGGTTATATAAGGGGCTTTGGTAGTGTTGGAAGTAAGAAATCAAGAAAGGTTGGATTGAATACTGAAAATTCCAGATTTCTGAAAAATTTCCCCCTTTTTCTGTTCGGTTTTGTAGCCTCATGCTAGAGGCCGAATTGGCCTTAGGTCAAAACATGAAAGTTGTAGAGAATGTCATTTTATAGTTGCCTACAAAATATCAGCTCAATTGGAGCATCATAGCTTGTGAAAAGATGAAAATACCCTTGCTGATCTAGGTTAATTTCCAGAGTTCCGCGTGGACAGTTTAGTCCTTTTGGTTGAGTTTATTCACTATAATCCGTTTGGATTTAGCCTTTCACCAAAATATGAGAGTTTCAGTGCCCTGTCTTAGCTTTGTAACGCCACCAAGAACACCTTAAACGGACCTTGGTAGACTGAGATATGGTCACTTGAATGCAGTACGGTTGATTAGCCGAATAGTTGAAACCAGGTTATATGGATTGGGAATTTGATCAGGTTACCCTGGAAATTAGACTAAGTGCTCTTCATGAAAGTTGTAGCCCTTTGCCTTAGCTTCGAAATGGTATAAGTTACGTATCAATCCGATAAGCGTAGCCTCGGATATGTTATTTCCGCAAAGCCCGTCAAATCTATCTTTCGTAATTGCATTTCCACACTTGATATTAGCTTAATCTTTGTTCGTGTGTTGTTGTGAGCCTATGGAATGGCTAATGAACTGAAATTATGTTATGGATGATGTTGGGTTGGATTGGGCTGGAAAATTAGGTAAACACAAAGGGCATGCTGCCCGAATTTACACTCGAGGACTAGGAAACGATACTTGCAACTTTTGTAAAGGTTAAGTGATTATCACTTGAACTAGCGAGCACCTTTGCTACTTTGTTATCGAGGGTTATACGTTAAAACCTAAACGAACTTGTACCCTTGAGGAAAAGATATAATGGGCAATGTAAACTTGTATTTCCTTGTACTTTCAACTCAAGTGTTGTTTCCAAGTATATATGCTACAAAAACCTTACGATTTGAAAAGCGAGCAAGTGTTTCACGAATGTCCTTCAAATGAATTTCAATTGGACGATTCTTAATGAACGGAACGTTTAAGTTTCGAATCTTACTCGTGTTTCAAAGTTCTCAAATTGGATTTTATCGCAGATCTGGACTCCAAGCCTGGAGTATAATTGAACGTGAATACTTGAAGCACTATATTTTGGTGAGTGCTTCCAAATATCCGATTGTACCTAGTACATGTGTTTCTTACTTGACTTACATGATTACATGATGAATGAATGATAGGGCAATGGTGTACTTTACCGCACTTGCCCTAATATGACTTGTTCTTGCTATTGATTACACTTGACTTGCTCTACATGTACTTGAGATATGTCTTGCCTGGAATTTCAGAAACCCTGTGGCTAGTTAATCGAGTTGAGCCGGCAAGGGTCTGGTCGATTAGATAACGAACCCTGGGTCACTTGTAATGTCGAGTGGACTGTTATCTCCTCGACTAAACGGTATACTCGAGTATTACCACCCATGTTTCGTGTGGCGTGCGGGCCCGGGAAAGGGGGTTGATCGGTGGATGGAGACTGGCGTGTAGTGGAGTTTTATTTGGACTAGTTATTACTTGAAAGTTGACGGAGTGTCAACTACCGATTGATCAAGCTGGAATGGAGCCGAGACTTGAATTACTGTATCCTTACATGTGAATGTGAACTCGATGTTGCTAGACTAGCTCAAATGCTATTTCTCTGATTTAACTTGTTTGTTCGCTGTTTCACTATTATTTTGCTATCACTTGGTTGTTGACCAATTTGATATTTGGGAACTTCACTGAGCTTTGGCTCACCCCGTTAGTTTGTTTTCCTTACAGGGGTACGAGCAAGGCGTGAGACTTGTAAAAGACTAGCGTAGCCTTTTGTTTTTTATCTTTGATCTTTTGGACTTGTACTTGCGCTATTCTTTGAATGAAACATTTTGTACTTGGATTGTATACGTTTTGCACTAGTTTGAGTATCGAGACTTTGTACCCTGATTCCTATCCTTGTATGTTATAAGCTTGAATTGGGAATGTTATTTATGGTTCATGATGGATGTGTATGTATGTGATTCGCGTGAGCTAGTGAGTGAGTCCTGGCGAGAGCTGGGCAGGCGGTCCGCTGAACCCTTTGGTACGCCTTAGGGGAGGTGGGGTCGTCACACTTGGTCAATGTATTTCGATGGAGCTGCTCACCGTGATGGAGCTGGTGCGGGAGTTGTCTTTTATACTTCTGAAGCAGATGTATTGTCGTACTCCTTCACTTTAACACGCCGATGTTCAAACAATATGGCCGAATATCAGGCGTTGATTCTTGGTCTTGAAACGGCTGTAGACATGAAGCAGTTGCATCTTAGAGTCTATGGTGATTCAAAATTGGTGGTAAATCAATTTCTTGGTATTTATGATGTCAAGAAACCTGAATTGATCCCATATTATAAGTATGCAAGACAACTCATGGGATATTTGGATAGTGTCACTATAGAACATATCCCTAGAAATTTCAATCAACAAGATGATTCTTTGGCAAGAGTGGCGTCCATGATCACTCTACCTTCTCATCGAAATCAAATTTCAATATGTCAAAATTAGGTCATACCTCCGATGTTTGACGAAGAAGGTGATGGTAAGGAAGAAAATACTTATCATATTTTTGTTTATGAGATCGAAAAGGAGGATTGGCGTCACCTCATCATTGATTATCTTAATCATGGGAAGTTACCAAAAAATCCTAAGAAAAAGATTGATATACGTCGTCGAGTACCACGTTTCATTTACTACAAAGGGACGCTTTACCGAAGGTCATTCGATGGGGTGTTTCTACGATGTCTTGGAGAAGATGAGGTCGTGCAAGCAATGGAGGAGGCTCACTCTGGGATATGCGGTGCTCACCAGTCTGGCCCGAAATTACACTTTCGCATTAAAAGAATGGGATACTACTGGCCAACAATGGTAAAGGATTGCATTGACTTTGCTACAAGATGTCAAGCATGTCAATTCCATGGCAATTTCATCCATCAACTTCCGGAACCATTGCACCCAACTGTGGCTTCTTGGCCGTTCGATGCTTGAGGTTTGGATATAGTTGGACCACTTCCAAAGTCTTCTGGCGGACACATTTTCATTTTGGCGGCGACAGATTATTTTTCAAAGTGGGCTGAAGCGGTCCCTCTAAAAGAGGTAAAAAAAGGAGAATGTAGTAGATTTCATTCGCTTGCATATAATTTATCGATATGGAGTCCCGCATTATATCATCACCGATAATGGTAAACCTTTTTGCAATGTAGCAATGAACAAGCTTTGCGAAAAGTTTCATTTCAAACAATACAAGTCGTCCATGTACTATGCTGCTGCAAATAGAGTCGCTGAAGCATTCAATAAGACCTTATGTAATCTGTTGAAGAAAATCGTGAATAAATCGAGAAAGGATTGGCATCTTCGAATTGGAGAAGCACTTTGGGCATACCAAACTACTTTTCGAACTCCCACGCAAGCGACCCCATACGCGCTTGTTTATGGTATTGAAGCTGTTCTTCCACTTGAGTGTCAAATACCTTCGCTAAGAATTGCGATTCAAGAAGGGCTCAGTGAAGAAGATAATGTTCGTCTTCGCCTTGAAGAGTTAGAAGCACTCGACGAAAAGAGATTGGAAACTCAGCAACGGATTGAGTGCTATCAGGCTCACCTTTCAAAAGCATTCAATAAGCACGTCCGACCTCGTTCTTTTCAAATTGGAAAGTTAGTGCTCGCTGTTCGGAGACCAACCATTCTCACTCATGGCGGACAAAGAAAGTTTACTCCTAAGTGGGATGGTCCATATGCCGTTCGAGAAGTATATACAAATGGCTCATACAAGTTGGTTGCTGAAGATGGATTAAGCGTTGGCCCCATCAATGGTAAGTACCTAAAAAGGTACTATGCGTAATTGGAACCGCGCAATGCTCCTAGCCCGCATGAGCTAAAACTGTGGATGGCAACCACCAATAGTGTAGTATGTGGTTAAACTGCTAAAACACTCCACCAAGTCTAAGGTGGTAAACAAATAGATACTCCTGGCCCGCATGAGGTTAAAATGTGAACGGCAGGAACTACGTGTGACTCGATTCCCTTGTTGGGATACGTAGGCAGCTTGGAGGGCAACTTCTAGGTTCAATTACACCACTCCAAATCAAATCCTTGTCCCTTGCAAAAAAAAAAAAGGAATTTTCTCTTTCCAAAAAAAATAAAAATAAATAAAATGCTTCATTTGAGTTCTTTTCTCTTTAAAAAAAAACAAGAGATAAGAAATGAAAAGCGTTTTATTATTGAAAAAAAAACTCATTACATGAAAAAGAAAAAAATGAATGACAAAAGCATTCAGGAAAAAGAAGAACATGGTGGAAAGCTTAAATATCAAATTTGTATTCCACTACAGCTACTTTATATAATTCAAGTGCAGACTTCATGTCCTCAAGTTCCTTCATAGCGTCATCAGTCAAGATGCTGGTATGTTCAATGGAAGATAGCTTATCGTGCGCTTGGGTTATTTCGGCCTAGATTTCTTTGAAGGTCTCATGCTTTTGATCGATAGTTGAGCTGATTTCCAAGCTTTGTTTCTCCAAACTGATGAGTTCCTGTTGCAGAACCTTTTTCCTGTCTTCAATGGACTGCAACTTTTCTTCAAGACTTTGCAAATGACAAGTCAGTTCTTCTCCCTTTGCCTTAACTCTCTCGAGTTGGGCCGTCGCTGTGGAAAGGAGTTCTGCATGCGTTTCTTTGCTCATCCTCTCCCACGATGAAGATGCCAGAACATCATAAGCCTCCGCCTTGGCAAACAATTCCATCAAGTGGTCTTTTAAAGGGAGACCGTTGGTGGGATCCGTTCTTGCGATTTTTGCAATGATTTCCTCTGCACACTCTTTTAAAGAAGAGATCTGCTCAATTGGAGTGTCAAGAATCTGTCCGCAAAAATCCGTCCACAAACTCTGCAAATACTTTCTTCGATGTGTCTGGATCAACTTTTGGCCATGAAATTCTGAAACCAGTACTACCTTTGGTCTTTTTCGGGTTTCGTGTGCACTAGTCAGCTCCTTCTTATGCATTAACGAGGTATCTCCACTGGGGGCAAATTGTTGTGGGGTACTGATAGCTACTTCGTCACTTTTGTTGTTTGAAATTATATCATCAGCTTCGAGTTCGGGTGGTGAGTTGTTACCAACGCCTTCTTGACGGAATTCAAGGAACGGGGGCTAAAAAAAAATTTTTTTTACAAAAAAAAAATTTACAAAAAAAAAGAAGGGGAAAAATTGAGAGATGATTACCTTAAGTGGCGACACTCCAATCGACGGTGGTGTAAAGGAAACTTCTTCCAAATCAGAAGATGTCCTCTTCCTCGATCGGTTCCAATGACGGTCTTGGCTACTACTGCCACTCGCCAACGAATGGGTTCCTCTTTGGATAGATTCGATGCCCTGAGCTTGAGTCCCTTCTTGCTCTATAACTTCGATAGAATCACGATCGTCCATCGTTTCAATTTTGACATTTTCTTCTGTGTGAGTCACTGATAAAGATTTTGAAACTTTGGATGGCGTCTTCTTCGCTGGAATCACTGGTTGCGCCTCTTTGATGGCCTGTCGAGAGTCCTTGGAAGACTTATTTCTCGCAACAATATTTTTCAAGGGGCTGCTAATGGTTTTGTTCTTCCGCAAGGTGGATGAGGTAAGACCCGTTACAATCTCTATAGCTCCATCGTGATGCACGGGCTTGTTGGCGGGGGTAATCTTACCCTTCTTCGATGATTGCTGAGGAATTTTAACGGTAAACTTAAAGGAAGTCAAAGAGACACTATTTGATCGAGTCGACCACCAGACGTCATAGTCTTTCGTGATCAATGGATGCTTCCTGTGTGTAGGTATAGTCATTCGAGATCGCGTCTGCGTGCGAACGGAGGAATCCCATAGTTGAATAGCCTCACCCAAAGTGTAAGTGTGAGTGATTTCTTTCAAGTTGTTGGGAATGTCTTGATAAAAGCCGAATTGTCTGCTAAACCTGCAAGGATTATATTTCTCAATGATGAAAGTATTGTCCTTACGTAGAGTTAAATGGCAAGAGCGTTGACTAATGAAGTAGCTCGTGAGTCTTGATAAGGATCCATCGTCGATCAACACCTTTTCTTCATTCTCAGTCCAGCACAACTTATGAAGCATCAAAGGATTCACCTCTTTGAAGATTCCCTCAGCTTCTGATCGGCCATAAAATATTGCCATTTTCTCACCGCTAAATCTTGTCATGCGCGCATGGTGGCCACTCACTTGATTATTCTCGTGATATACGTCAAGGTATTGGCCAATCCAAGCATAGACGTAATGGATTGGGAAAGTTACCCCGTATTCTCCAAGGTTAGGGGCGTAGACGATCTCCCTCAACCCATGATATATGCTCGCAAGAACGGGAATTGCAAGGCAAACTCTTTTTCCTGTGGCCATTAAGCATGCTACCTTGAAGACACTTGGGCGAATACGATCGACCTTTTTGCTTGGCAAAAGGAACTTGCAAATCCAACACGCTATGAATGCCGCAATATAGGTTTCCTTTCTTAAAGACCCCGGGATACCTAGTGTGTCGAAAGGGACGTTGAAGTCCTTTGTATCAGCAAGGTCGTGAGGCTCTACGCTTCCAAAAGGGTTGTAAGTCATTTTCGGTTTAGAGGCGGTCTTTCTTCTATTCGCTCTGCTCGGAGGGGCCCTGTACCTAGCATCTCCTTTGAACCAGAAATGGATCCAGTCTTTCGTCCATACGCCTTGGTCATTCGTCCATAGGTGGTAGTAAGCGGAAAAGAGGTGCCTGCAGCTCTCAGGGAGAAGTGGCTTCCCTTCTTTGTCACGAGTAAGAAACTCCTGCGCCGAAGGAACAACTTCATCAAAGAACGAGCCATCGATCGAAAGGCCGCCAAGTCGATAAAGGTCCCAAAGTATGATGGACAACTCCCCAACGGGCGTATGAAGTGTGTTTGTCGAGGGACACCAATATTTGAAGAAGGCTCGCAAGATATTTTAACAGCGGTCGTAGGAATATCTTGACGCGTAGACAGCTTCAAATATGCCAGCGCGTGTTAGCACCTCTTTATGCCTTCCAAGAATGTCCTCGACCCACTCCCAATAATAGGAGGTGAAGCACGCCTCACCAAAGAAGGACGAAGGGATCTTCCATGCAGCGTTGTCAATATTGAATCCCACGAACGGGAGCGTGAACTTGGCTATTTCCGGATCTCCATTATGAAGTGACGAGTTTAGTGCGACCACTTCTTCTTCCCTCGACGTAGTGGAGAAAGTCGATGGTGCCACCACTTCCTTAGTACACTTGCTAGTCCAATTTTCGAGATGAAAGCATCCTTCAAGAGGTATAAAAGATTCGGCGAGCGCCCCAACAGCTGGTTTATACACATGTAGCGACAAGCTCTTTGATTGAGGCCCTCCCCTTTCATCCGTCAATGAGATATGGGGCAGTGGCACGGTGTAGTCCTTAATTTGCATGATTGCTGGAATTTTGAAAAAGAAAGTATTAGACGATGAAGGGGATTTCTTACAAAATTTTGGTAATTAAATTACCTAATCAGTGGCTCTCTTCAAATCCCCAAAATTGTTTCAAGCTCCTTTTCAGGCACGAGATGGGGTATCTACAAAAGAGCAAGTTAGTAAAGTTGAGATATTGACATGGACTGGGGCAAAAAAAATTTTTTTTTTGAGGTCAGAGTTCTAGGAAAAAAAAAAGGGGGGGGGGAATTTGTGCTCAAATATCATATTTGGTATGGTCCCCATAGATGAGCAAAACATAAAAAAAACAAAAAAAATGGTACAAAAATTGAGATAAAATTTTCAGCCTTGAGGAATAGCTCAAAAAATAATATTTTGAGCCAATCTTCATTCTCAAATAATATTTAAAGGGCATACATGATCTCGAATAATATCAAAAAAAAAGGGGCACCACAAATAATATTTCGAGCCAATCTCCATTCGGTCAATTTTAGTCTTTCAACCGAGACCCAGGCTTCTTTCTCAAATGGTATGTTGAGAATTTATTTGGTAAAGTCATGAGGCTCTAAGCTTCTCAGCTGACCAAGGCTATTTATTGACAAGCATGACCGAAGCTATTTAGTAACTGAGGCATCTAATGATGAAACGTACAAAAGCCTTGACCGAAACCAATTCTTGGCATGCAAAAAAAAAAATCTTGACCGAGGCTTCTTGTAACAATTAAAGTGTTGCAAGGGGAAAAAAAAAAGGGAGGCCTCAAGTACCTGGTAAGCGAAAAGAAAGTGTTGAAGTGCAACCAATGGATGATGATTGACACTTGCGGCTCGGCAACGGTGATAACTAGCTGCAAATTGTCTCTATTGATCAAAGGCCACTTTGCTTCGTTAGATGATCATGAAGTATCGAGGTTCCAACGCAACTTGGTAGAGCTACTTATGTTTAAAAAAAAAAAAACCATGCAAGGATTCATATGCTAACTACTCACGAGTTTCGGGATTTGGGAATCATGTTATCCTATAATGAGTCGATGGTTCAGATTTGTAAGTTTGAGATATGGCAGCTTAACATGCAGGTTTCAAGTTATTCATCGGTTAATCCGTATGAATGGTACCGTGAACTCAAGAGGCATATTAGATTCATGCATGAAAGCTATTCTGGCTGGGATAATATAAGAGCAAGCGTGTCCATGGATAAATTGAAGGCCTGGGAGTTAGTTATATAATAAAAAAAAAGTTTTGAACTCTACCAGAGAAGAAATCCACCCATAGCTTGGGAAAGTAGTGCATACCTTAAAACAATTCAGGGATAGCTCAGCAAGAGTGTCGACCGAAATTGATCAGTTGAAAAGGTAGCAGAGCCAAGCAAATTAGCAAACAATGAATGACGGCAACGGCAAACAGAGACGTAGCAGCAATCCAGCAACACTAGTGGAAAAAAAAAATGAGGGAGAGTTTGTCTTTGAACTGTGAGTAAATTGATGCCTTAACCATTGCGTATTTATAACAGATATGCATCCTATATTCAAGAAGGATTCTGGCCAGAAGTGTTTCAATTTAAAACACCGAATGACTCATTGTTCGAAGTACTTGCGGTTTTAGCAGGTTAATTTATCGAGCCGAGGAAGTTTACTCGCAAAAGGAATCTAGTTCTTCCTGCTTTGTATAATGGGACGAAGAGAAAGGATGAAATGCGAAGCTCTTTGTGAAAGCCCCACTTTTCCCTAAGGCGAACCAAAGGGTTAGGCGGACTGCCGGCCCAACTCTCGCCGGGACTCTGTCGATCACTTCAAGCAACCATAAGAACATCTAACCACGATCCAACTTAAAACAAAACGTATATACAATAATATCTCAAGAAGAAGTACGATCGTCAAATATACAGATGCTCTCAAATCACTATACAACCAACCCGTGCCAAGCACTAGGGCGAGAACCATGACAAAAGAAAACCAAGGGTTAGACCCAGCTAGTCTATACCGGCTCTCGTCCTTGCTCGCCTTCCCCTGTTAAGGAAAATAAACTAAAGGGGTGAGCTATAAGCTCAGTGAGGTTCCAAACACATAGGCAACAAGAAGTTCAATGCATTCATTACATGTTACCAATAATTCAAATACAAAAGAAAGCGATAAACACCTTCATTAAAAGGATACGTGCTCACAAGGAGCTATTCGTTCATTCATTCGTTCATTCATTCATTCACCAGGCTCCACCAACCTCCATCAACCTACAAGGTAATACTCGAGTATACCAAAACGTTCACCCAGGTCCCTAATCGCCCGACCGAGTCCGCTTCTGGCTCGAGATGACCGGTAACAAGGGGCAATGGCCAGTTCAGCCAAAAGGCTTACATTCATGCACAAATAACATTTCAATCATTCAATCCTTGAAAATTTCACAATCGTTTAGGTCGAGTGCGATAAAGTACACACTTGCCTAGAAAACTCGTTTTAACAATCTTTGAAAGCATATAACATGTTATCAATCATTCATACCAGCCATATAATCATGAAACATATCAAACAGGGAACACTCACCTATACACGCAAAATAACGTCCACTTCTCAATCACCAATGAAACCTAAAAGTAAACAAAGAACACATTACAATCCATCTAGCATGATTTGGATGAAATCAAGAATTACCCGACTACTCGTGAGTAAATGTATAAAATGACTTTTAAAGTGTCAATAGAGCATATGGATCCGTGGACGGGAATTACTAGGGTTCATAAACCAACCTAAAGAGGTATTAGGTTTTAGAATGGTAAAATGATCATTTTATTTGCCAAGCGGAAATATACAGGTTCAAATAGAAATTTAGCCCTCGGCCACCTTTTGAAAGAGCAGGAAACATTTTCAGTAAATACGTCCAATTCGTCACAAAATACATTCGGAAAATCACTTTAACTTGATCACATTACAAGAAGATAAACGGACGGCATGTCCCTTGTGTTTACCTATTTGCCAGCCATTAATGGCTTCATTATTTTCCTCAAAACAGTCCCAACATCTCATATAGAATAATCTCATGTCCAAAAGCCGTTCACTAGGCTTAAAGTCATATAAATACAAAAATCAAGCTAAAACATTTCCGGATAAAAACAGTTTTTGACACCATTTTGCGGTTTTGGCACCATTGGCACTACGATTATCGGATGAAGGTGCAAGATACATCGTTTCGAAGCTAACACACAACCCTACATTTCTTATGAAGACCTCCAAGGCCAAATCATGCATTTCATGATCAAAAATGGAAAACTACACCAAAACCAGAATTCTGGGCGCGAAACAGGTTTCATGAATAGTCAAGGGTATTTCGATCATTTCACATGCTACAGTAGTTGGATCAAGCGGAAATTTTGCAGGCAACTATTTTATACTATTGGCTACAACTTTCATGTTTTGCCCAAAATCTAATTCGGTAAGAATCATGGTGAAAAGTCCCGATCAGATTGGGTGAAAAGACAACCCTGTTCGCTGAACTCCTACTAGACCAGTCTGGGTATTTCCGTCTTATCTCAGGCTCCGAGCTCGGATTGGGCTGAAAATTTACAGGCAACTAGAAAACATCATTGTCTACAACTTTCATGTCTTGTCCTAAGGTCAATTCGACTTCTAACCTGGTCGAACAGAAACGGACAGAAAGGGAAAAAATGGAACCCTAATCTGGAAATTCATGCATTCATGTGCCAATTCTTCCATAACATCACATCTATAACCAACATAAACCATTAATTTGACATTAGCAAGATCAAAGCAAGAATTCCCTAGTTACTCACCTTGCAAGCTCAAGAAAGTAAGCAACTTAGCACCAATTTCTTCCAAGCAACTCCACAACCAACCTCAATATCACCAAACTAAGAAGTTCTATGGAAAAATTTGAAGATTAAACGGTTGAATTGAAAGATTGGGCAAGATTGGAGCTTGAAAATTGAGAGAGTTTTCTTTCCTTTGTTCCTAGCAAGAACTTCGGCCAAGAGCTTCAAAATAAGAAGAATTTTGGGTCAATTTTGGTTTAAATGGTAAAGGCATGAATAGTGGTCAAAAGGTCAAAAAGGTAAGAATAAATCCTCAAGTGACACATGTCCTCTTCATTAATTGCTTGCCTAACTTTTTGTCTCTCTTACACCAATCCACTTGGCAACCTCTAAATATCTCATAACACCCGGTAAACTAAACCCAGTATCCAAAACTTAACCGAACTGGCCGAATTTTTTCCGAATTTTCCACACTAGCGGGTCCCACGTCCGATATACGCTCTTAATTTCTCAAAAACTAACCGATACTAGAAAAATCATTTAAAAACTATATTTACTTATAAAATTGATCTAGAAAAATTTTCTAATACAGAAAATGCAGAAAACGTGCAATTAAGAAAAGTACGGGTCCTCACACTCTCTCCCCCTTAAAGAAATTTCGTTCTCGAAATTTTTACCTTCATTTGCCTCAGACGAGTCCGGAACTGTTTGGGTGCCTAACGCATAAGCTTTTGCTGGCCCACTAGTTCGGTTCCCTCTTTCATTTGCTTGTTTTATTTTAGCTCCCTCCAGTTGCGGAACACTACCTCCGCGTGACTGTCTCCTCGGACAGTTGCTAACTTGGTGCTCACCACTCCCACAAATCAAGCACTTCCGCCCTTTCCGCCAACAATCGTTCTCGGTATGATTGGCCTTTCCGCAATAGCCACAAGTCAGGTGAGAAGCCATCTTTTGGCTTTCTTGAGAAATTTCCTCAGGTTCGATTTGGCTCCCTTTAGTAGACCTTTTATCTACCGCCCCTATTGTCCATGGTGGGTAGGACAAAAAATTTGTTTTCTGCATTTTGGAAGGGACTATAGATTCACTTGGTTCCTCACTCATACTACCAGCTACACCTCTTTTCCGTGTTTGGGAGGCTTTTACTTGTGCCTTTGCATTCTCGATTCGTTGAGCCTTCTCAAGGGCCTCCGTAAATGTATTCACTTGCACTACTGCCAACGCCTCTTGGATGTCCAAATTTAGTCCCTGTATAAACCGTCTCACTCTTCTCGATTCCGTGGCTACTAATTCTGAAGCAAACTTGGATAGTTTGGTGAATTTCGTTTCGTATTCAGCCACACTTACGGTCCCCTGACGTAGTCCAATAAATTCGTCCTCCCTCCTTTCTTGAACTAAGGGTGGGAGGTATTTCTCGTTAAATTCTCTTACAAAATTCGCCCATGTCCAGACAGTCTGTTCTCTTTCCCACTTTGTTCTAATTACGTTCCACCATGCTCGGGCCGGTCCCTCAATTTGAAACACTGCGAAGTTCACCTGCCTCTGTTCAGTGTAATTCAAAGCTGTGAATATATTCACCATGGCCTCTAGCCACTGTTCAGCGAAGTCCGGATCAGGCCCTCCGGCTAATTGTGGAGGTGCAAACTTCTGAAACCGCTCCAGAGCCTTATCCTCACCCGTCTCAGGGTTCCTGGGTTGATTTACGGGTATTTGATCTTGTTGATCTACTAATCTTGCCAAGATATCCGTCATTTGTTGCATTGCCGTCGCCATTTGGTCTCCGGTTGCAACTCTCGGTCCTTGTTCTTGTTCAGCGGACGTTTTTCCTTCTGCTCTAGGTTCTGTGGTCCGTTTAGTTCCACGGCCTCGACCACGTCCCTGACTACGTCTCCCGTCCATTTTTTTCCCTCCCTCTCTTTTTTTCCAAAAGTAGTTTAATGAATAAATGCAATAAGGTGACTCAAAAGTAACCAAAATTGAGGCACCAAGTACACAAGTAAACATATATGCACATAGCACTCCACATATCAAGAAAATAGATGATCAGTTACACAAGTACGTATCAAGTCAGGCAAATATTCATATGCTCAAATACACCAATGAACGTCATGTAATAAGAATATATAAGCGAATCAAACGAGGAGATGATGTGTCGTCCCAATCTTAGCTAAGGTAACCCCGTCCGGTCCCTCACGTCACTTACTATTCACAACAGATATCCCTTAAACTCTTGTACTCATTCCAGTCGAACAAAGCCTGTTCATGTTCCCACAATACAAGCACTACCTCAACTCTGGAGTACTCGGGTACGAGAATCCGAAATAAGATAATTCACCTCTCGAGCTGGCCAGTCCCAAGAGTAAACCATCTACAATCGGAATTCCTCCCAGACGTACCTATCTATGGTCCTCAGATTCCACAAGAAAATTTAAGGCCTATAACGTTCACAACTCATAGCTTATGCTCGAACGAGCACTTAATCCTTCATACCTAGTCACCACTCAGTCCAGGCTCACTCCGCGCAGAGACCACGCGAAGCAGGCTCTGATACCAACTGTGACAGCCCCACTTTCCCCTAAGGCGAACCAAAGGGTTCGGCGGACTGCCGGCCCAGCTCTCGCCGGGACTCAGTCGATCACTTCAAGCAACCATAAGAACATCTAACCACGATCCAACTTAAAACAAAACGTATATACAATAATATCTCAAGAAGAAGTACAATCGTCAAATATACAGAGGTTCTCAAATCACTATACAACCAGCCCGTGCCAAGCACTAGGGCGAGAACCATGACAAAAGAAAACCAAGGGCTAGACCCAGCTAGTCTATACCGGCTCTCGTCCTTGCTCGCCTTCCCCTGTTAAGGAAAACAAACTAAAGGGGTGAGCTATAAGCTCAGTGAGGTTCCAAACACATAGGCAACAAGAAGTTCAATGCATTCATTACATGTTACCAATAATTCAAATACAAAAGAAAGCGATAAACACCTTCATTAAAAGGATACGTGCTCACAAAGAGCCATTCGTTCATTCATTCGTTCATTCATTCATTCACCAGGCTCCACCAACCTCCATCAACCTACAAGGTAATACTCGAGTATACCAAAACGTTCACCCAGGTCCCTAATCGCCCGACCGAGTCCGCTTCTGGCTCGAGACGACCGGTAACAAGGGGCAATGGCCAGTTCAGCCAAAAGGCTTACATTCTTGCACAAATAACATTTCAATCATTCAATCCTCGAAAATTTCACAATCGTTTAGGCCGAGTGCGATAAAGTACACACTTGCCTAGAAAACTCGTTTTAACAATCTTTGAAAGCATATAACATGTTATCAATCATTCATACCAGCCATATAATCATGAAACATATCAAACAGGGAACACTCACCTATACACGCAAAATAACGTCCACTTCTCAATCACCAATGAAACCTAAAAGTAAACAAAGAACACATTACAATCCATCTAGCATGATTTGGATGAAATCAAGAATTATCCGACTACTCGCGAGTAAACGTATAAAATGACTTTTAAAGTGACAATAGAGCATATGGATTCGTGGACGGGAATTACTAGGGTTCATAAACCAACCTAAAGAGGTATTAGGTTTGAGAATGGTAAAATGATCATTTTATTTGCCAAGCGGAAATATACAGGTTCAATTAGAAATTTAGCCCTCGGCCACCTTTTGAAAGAGCCGGAAACATTTTCAGTAAATACGTCCAATTCGTCACAAAATACATTCGCAAAATCACTTTAACTTGATCACATTACAAGAAGATAAACGGACGGCATGTCCCTTGTGTTTACCTATTTTCCAGCCATTAATGGCTTCATTATTTTCCTCAAAACAGTCCCAACATCTCATATAGAATAATCTCATGTCCAAAAGCCGTTCACTAGGCTTAAAGTCATATAAATACAAAAATAAATACAAAAATCAAGCTAAAAAACATTTCCGGATAAAAACAGTTTTTGACACCATTTTGCGGTTTTGGCACCATTGGCACTACGATTATCGGACGAAAGTGCAAGATACATCGTTTCGAAGCTAACACACAACCCTACATTTCTTATGAAGACCTCCAAGGCCAAATCATGCATTTTCACGATCAAAAATGGAAAACTACACCAAAACCAGAATTCTGGGCGCGAAACAGGTTTCATGAACAGTCAAGGGTATTTCGATCATTTCACATGCTACAGTGGTCGGATCAAGCTGAAATTTTGCAGGCAACTATTTTATACTATTGGCTACAACTTTCATGTTTTGCCCAAAATCTAATTCGGTAAGGATCATGGTGAAAAGTCCCGGTCAGATTGGGTGAAAAGACAACCCTGTTCGCTGAACTCCTACTAGACCAGTCTGGGTATTTCCGTCTTATCTCAGGCTCCCGAGCTCGGATGGGTCTGAAAATTTATAGTCAACTAGAAAACATCATTGTCTACAACTTTCATGTCTTGTGCTAAGGTCAATTCGACTTCTAACCTGGTCGAACAGAAACGGACAGAAAGGGGAAAATTGGAACCCTAATCTGGAAATTCATGCATTCATGTGCCAATTCTTCCATAACATCACATCTATAACCAACATAAACCATTAATTTGACATTAGCAAGATCAAAGAAAGAATTCCCTAGTTACTCACCTTGCAAGCTCAAGAAAGTAAGCAACTTAGCACCAATTTCTTCCAAACAACTCCACAACCAACCTCAATATCACCAAACTAAGAAGTTCTATGGAAAAATTTGAAGATTAAACGGTTGAATTGAAAGATTGGGCAAGATTGGAGCTTGAAAATTGAGAGAGTTTTCTTTCCTTTGTTCCTAGCAAGAACTTCGGCCAAGAGCTTCAAAATAAGAAGAATTTTGGGTCAATTTTGGTTTAAATGGTAAAGGCATGAATAGTGGTCAAAAGGTCAAAAAGGTAAGAATAAATCCTCAAGTGACACATGTCCTCTTCATTAATTGCTTGCCTAACTTTTTGTCTCTCTTACACCAATCCACTTGGCAACCTCTAAATATCTCATAACACCCGGTAAACTAAACCCAGTATCCAAAACTTAACCGAACTGGCCGAATTTTTTCCGAATTTTCCACACTGGCGGGTCCCACGTCCGATATACGCTCTTAATTTCTCAAAAACTAACCGATATTAGAAAAATCATTTAAAAACTATATTTACTTATAAAATTGATCTAGAAAAATTTTCTAATACAGAAAATGCAGAAAACGTGCAATTAAGAAAAGTACGGGTCCTCACACTCTCTCCCCCTTAAAGAAATTTCGTTCTCGAAATTTTTACCTTCATTTGCCTCAGACGAGTCCGGAACTGTTTGGGTGCCTAACGCATAAGCTTTTGCTGGCCCACTAGTTCGGTTCCCTCTTTCATTTGCTTGTTTTATTTTAGCTCCCTCCAGTTGCGGAACACTACCTCCGCGTGACTGTCTCCTCGGACAGTTGCTAACTTGGTGCTCACCACTCCCACAAATCAAGCACTTCCGCCCTTTCCGCCAACAATCGTTCTCGGTATGATTGGCCTTTCCGCAATAGCCACAAGTCAGGTGAGAAGCCATCTTTTGGCTTTCTTGAGAAATTTCCTCAGGTTCGATTTGGCTCCCTTTAGTAGACCTTTTATCTACCGCCCCTATTGTCCATGGTGGGTAGGACAAAAAATTTGTTTTCTGCATTTTGGAAGGGACTATAGATTCACTTGGTTCCTCACTCATACTACCAGCTACACCTCTTTTCCGTGTTTGGGAGGCTTTTACTTGTGCCTTTGCATTCTCGATTCGTTGAGCCTTCTCAAGGGCCTCCGTAAATGTATTCACTTGCACTACTGCCAACGCCTCTTGGATGTCCAAATTTAGTCCCTGTATAAACCGTCTCACTCTTCTCGATTCTGTGGCTACTAATTCTGAAGCAAACTTGGATAGTTTGGTGAATTTCGTTTCGTATTCAGCCACACTTAAGGTCCCCTGGCGTAGTCCAATAAATTCGTCCTCCCTCCTTTCTTGAACTAAGGGTGGGAGGTATTTCTCGTTAAATTCTCTTACAAAATTCGCCCATGTCCAGACAGTCTGTTCTCTTTCCCACTTTGTTCTAATTACGTTCCACCATGCTCGGGCCGGTCCCTCAAATTGAAACACTGCGAAGTTCACCTGCCTCTGTTCAGTGTAATTCAAAGCTGTGAATATATTCACCATGGCCTCTAGCCACTGTTCAGCGATGTCCGGATCAGGCCCTCCGGCTAATTGTGGAGGTGCAAACTTCTGAAACCGCTCCAGAGCCTTATCCTCACCCGTCTCAGGGTTCCTGGGTTGATTTACGGGTATTTGATCTTGTTGATCTACTAATCTTGCCAAGATATCCGTCATTTGTTGCATTGCCGTCGCCATTTGGTCTCCGGTTGCAACTCTCGGTCCTTGTTCTTGTTCAGCGGACGTTTTTCCTTCTGCTCTAGGTTCTGTGGTCCGTTTAGTTCCACGGCCTCGACCACGTCCCTGACTACGTCTCCCGTCCATATTTTTCCTTCCCTCTCTTTTTTTCCAAAAGTAGTTTAATGAATAAATGCAATAAGGTGACTCAAAAGTAACCAAAATTGAGGCACCAAGTACACAAGTAAACATATATGCACATAGCACTCCACATATCAAGAAAATAGATGATCAGTTACACAAGTACGTATCAAGTCAGGCAAATATTCATATGCTCAAATACACCAATGAACGTCATGTAATAAGAATATATAAGCGAATCAAACGAGGAGATGATGTGTCGTCCCAATCTTAGCTAAGGTAACCCCGTCCGGTCCCTCACGTCACTTACTATTCACAACAGATATCCCTTAAACTCTTGTACTCATTCCAGTCGAACAAAGCCTGTTCATGTTCCCACAATACAAGCACTACCTCAACTCTGGAGTACTCGGGTACGAGAATCCGAAATAAGATAATTCACCTCTCGAGCTGGCCAGTCCCAAGAGTAAACCATCTACAATCGGAATTCCTCCCAGACGTACCTATCTATGGTCCTCAGATTCCACAAGAAAATTTAAGGCCTATAACGTTCACAACTCATAGCTTATGCTCGAACGAGCACTTAATCCTTCATACCTAGTCACCACTCAGTCCAGGCTCACTCCGCGCAGAGACCACGCAAAGCAGGCTCTGATACCAACTGTGACAGCCCCACTTTCCCCTAAGGCGAACCAAAGGGTTCGGCGGACTGCCGGCCCAGCTCTCGCCGGGACTCTGTCGATCACTTCAAGCAACCATAAGAACATCTAACCACGATCCAACTTAAAACAAAACGTATATACAATAATATCTCAAGAAGAAGTACAATCGTCAAATATACAGAGGTTCTCAAATCACTATACAGCCAGCCCGTGCCAAGCACTAGGGCGAGAACCATGACAAAAGAAAACCAAGGGCTAGACCCAGCTAGTCTATACCGGCTCTCGTCCTTGCTCGCCTTCCCCTGTTAAGGAAAACAAACTAAAGGGGTGAGCTATAAGCTCAGTGAGGTTCCAAACACATAGGCAACAAGAAGTTCAATGCATTCATTACATGTTACCAAGAATTCAAATACAAAAGAAAGCGATAAACACCTTCATTAAAAGGATACGTGCTCACAAAGAGCCATTCGTTCATTCATTCGTTCATTCATTCATTCACCAGGCTCCACCAACCTCCATCAACCTACAAGGTAATACTCGAGTATACCAAAACGTTCACCCAGGTCCCTAATCGCCCGACCGAGTCCGCTTCTGGCTCGAGACGACCGGTAACAAGGGGCAATGGCCAGTTCAGCCAAAAGGCTTACATTCTTGCACAAATAACATTTCAATCATTCAATCCTCGAAAATTTCACAATCGTTTAGGCCGAGTGCGATAAAGTACACACTTGCCTAGAAAACTCGTTTTAACAATCTTTGAAAGCATATAACATGTTATCAATCATTCATACCAGCCATATAATCATGAAACATATCAAACAGGGAACACTCACCTATACACGCAAAATAACGTCCACTTCTCAATCACCAATGAAACCTAAAAGTAAACAAAGAACACATTACAATCCATCTAGCATGATTTGGATGAAATCAAGAATTATCCGACTACTCGCGAGTAAACGTATAAAATGACTTTTAAAGTGACAATAGAGCATATGGATTCGTGGACGGGAATTACTAGGGTTCATAAACCAACCTAAAGAGGTATTAGGTTTGAGAATGGTAAAATGATCATTTTATTTGCCAAGCGGAAATATACAGGTTCAATTAGAAATTTAGCCCTCGGCCACCTTTTGAAAGAGCCGGAAACATTTTCAGTAAATACGTCCAATTCGTCACAAAATACATTCGCAAAATCACTTTAACTTGATCACATTACAAGAAGATAAACGGACGGCATGTCCCTTGTGTTTACCTATTTTCCAGCCATTAATGGCTTCATTATTTTCCTCAAAACAGTCCCAACATCTCATATAGAATAATCTCATGTCCAAAAGCCGTTCACTAGGCTTAAAGTCATATAAATACAAAAATAAATACAAAAATCAAGCTAAAAAACATTTCCGGATAAAAACAGTTTTTGACACCATTTTGCGGTTTTGGCACCATTGGCACTACGATTATCGGACGAAAGTGCAAGATACATCGTTTCGTAGATAACACACAACCCTACATTTCTTATGAAGACCTCCAAGGCCAAATCATGCATTTTCACGATCAAAAATGGAAAACTACACCAAAACCAGAATTCTGGGCGCGAAACAGGTTTCATGAACAGTCAAGGGTATTTCGATCATTTCACATGCTACAGTGGTCGGATCAAGCTGAAATTTTGCAGGCAACTATTTTATACTATTGGCTACAACTTTCATGTTTTGCCCAAAATCTAATTCGGTAAGGATCATGGTGAAAAGTCCCGGTCAGATTGGGTGAAAAGACAACCCTGTTCGCTGAACTCCTACTAGACCAGTCTGGGTATTTCCGTCTTATCTCAGGCTCCCGAGCTCGGATGGGTCTGAAAATTTACAGTCAACTAGAAAACATCATTGTCTACAACTTTCATGTCTTGTGCTAAGGTCAATTCGACTTCTAACCTGGTCGAACAGAAACGGACAGAAAGGGGAAAATTGGAACCCTAATCTGGAAATTCATGCATTCATGTGCCAATTCTTCCATAACATCACATCTATAACCAACATAAACCATTAATTTGACATTAGCAAGATCAAAGAAAGAATTCCCTAGTTACTCACCTTGCAAGCTCAAGAAAGTAAGCAACTTAGCACCAATTTCTTCCAAACAACTCCACAACCAACCTCAATATCACCAAACTAAGAAGTTCTATGGAAAAATTTGAAGATTAAACGGTTGAATTGAAAGATTGGGCAAGATTGGAGCTTGAAAATTGAGAGAGTTTTCTTTCCTTTGTTCCTAGCAAGAACTTCGGCCAAGAGCTTCAAAATAAGAAGAATTTTGGGTCAATTTTGGTTTAAATGGTAAAGGCATGAATAGTGGTCAAAAGGTCAAAAAGGTAAGAATAAATCCTCAAGTGACACATGTCCTCTTCATTAATTGCTTGCCTAACTTTTTGTCTCTCTTACACCAATCCACTTGGCAACCTCTAAATATCTCATAACACCCGGTAAACTAAACCCAGTATCCAAAACTTAACCGAACTGGCCGAATTTTTTCCGAATTTTCCACACTGGCGGGTCCCACGTCCGATATACGCTCTTAATTTCTCAAAAACTAACCGATACTAGAAAAATCATTTAAAAACTATATTTACTTATAAAATTGATCTAGAAAAATTTTCTAATACAGAAAATGCAGAAAACGTGCAATTAAGAAAAGTACGGGTCCTCACACTCTCTCCCCCTTAAAGAAATTTCGTTCTCGAAATTTTTACCTTCATTTGCCTCAGACGAGTCCGGAACTGTTTGGGTGCCTAACGCATAAGCTTTTGCTGGCCCACTAGTTCGGTTCCCTCTTTCATTTGCTTGTTTTATTTTAGCTCCCTCCAGTTGCGGAACACTACCTCCGCGTGACTGTCTCCTCGGACAGTTGCTAACTTGGTGCTCACCACTCCCACAAATCAAGCACTTCCGCCCTTTCCGCCAACAATCGTTCTCGGTATGATTGGCCTTTCCGCAATAGCCACAAGTCAGGTGAGAAGCCATCTTTTGGCTTTCTTGAGAAATTTCCTCAGGTTCGATTTGGCTCCCTTTAGTAGACCTTTTATCTACCGCCCCTATTGTCCATGGTGGGTAGGACAAAAAATTTGTTTTCTGCATTTTGGAAGGGACTATAGATTCACTTGGTTCCTCACTCATACTACCAGCTACACCTCTTTTCCGTGTTTGGGAGGCTTTTACTTGTGCCTTTGCATTCTCGATTCGTTGAGCCTTCTCAAGGGCCTCCGTAAATGTATTCACTTGCACTACTGCCAACGCCTCTTGGATGTCCAAATTTAGTCCCTGTATAAACCGTCTCACTCTTCTCGATTCTGTGGCTACTAATTCTGAAGCAAACTTGGATAGTTTGGTGAATTTCGTTTCGTATTCAGCCACACTTAAGGTCCCCTGGCGTAGTCCAATAAATTCGTCCTCCCTCCTTTCTTGAACTAAGGGTGGGAGGTATTTCTCGTTAAATTCTCTTACAAAATTCGCCCATGTCCAGACAGTCTGTTCTCTTTCCCACTTTGTTCTAATTACGTTCCACCATGCTCGGGCCGGTCCCTCAAATTGAAACACTGCGAAGTTCACCTGCCTCTGTTCAGTGTAATTCAAAGCTGTGAATATATTCACCATGGCCTCTAGCCACTGTTCAGCGATGTCCGGATCAGGCCCTCCAGCTAATTGTGGAGGTGCAAACTTCTGAAACCGCTCCAGAGCCTTATCCTCACCCGTCTCAGGGTTCCTGGGTTGATTTACGGGTATTTGATCTTGTTGATCTACTAATCTTGCCAAGATATCCGTCATTTGTTGCATTGCCGTCGCCATTTGGTCTCCGGTTGCAACTCTCGGTCCTTGTTCTTGTTCAGCGGACGTTTTTCCTTCTGCTCTAGGTTCTGTGGTCCGTTTAGTTCCACGGCCTCGACCACGTCCCTGACTACGTCTCCCGTCCATATTTTTCCTTCCCTCTCTTTTTTTCCAAAAGTAGTTTAATGAATAAATGCAATAAGGTGACTCAAAAGTAACCAAAATTGAGGCACCAAGTACACAAGTAAACATATATGCACATAGCACTCCACATATCAAGAAAATAGATGATCAGTTACACAAGTACGTATCAAGTCAGGTAAATATTCATATGCTCAATTACACCAATGAATGTCATGTAATAAGAATATATAAGCGAATCAAACGAGGAGATGATGTGTCGCCCAGTCTTAGCTAAGGTAACCCCGTCCGGTCCCTCACGTCACTTACTATTCACACCAGATATCCCTTAACCTCTTGTACTCATTCCAGTCGAACAAAGCCTGTTCATGTTCCCACAATACAAGCACTACCTCAACTCTGGAGTACTCGGGTACGAGAATCCGAAATAAGATAATTCACCTCTCGAGCTGGCCAGTCCCAAGAGTAAACCATCTACAATCGGAATTCCTCCCAGACGTACCTATCTATGGTCCTCAGATTCCACAAGAAAATTTAAGGCCTATAACGTTCACAACTCATAGCTTATGCTCGAACGAGCACTTAATCCTTCATACCTAGTCACCACTCAGTCCAGGCTCACTCCGCGCAGAGACCACGCGAAGCAGGCTCTGATACCAACTGTGACAGCCCCACTTTCCCCTAAGGCGAACCAAAGGGTTCGGCGGACTGCCGGCCCAGCTCTCGCCGGGACTCAGTCGATCACTTCAAGCAACCATAAGAACATCTAACCACGATCCAACTTAAAACAAAACGTATATACAATAATATCTCAAGAAGAAGTACAACCGTCAAATATACAGAGGTTCTCAAATCACTATACAACCAGCCCGTGCCAAGCACTAGGGCGAGAACCATGACAAAAGAAAACCAAGGGCTAGACCCAGCTAGTCTATACCGGCTCTCGTCCTTGCTCGCCTTCCCCTGTTAAGGAAAACAAACTAAAGTGGTGTGCTATAAGCTCAGTGAGGTTCCAAACACATAGGCAACAAGAAGTTCAATGCATTCATTACATGTTACCAATAATTCAAATACAAAAGAAAGCGATAAACACCTTCATTAAAAGGATACGTGCTCACAAGGAGCCATTCGTTCATTCATTCATTCACCAGGCTCCACCAACCTCCATCAACCTACAACGTAATACTCGAGTATACCAAAACGTTCACCCAGGTCCCTAATCGCCCGACCGAGTCCGCTTCTGGCTCGAGACGACCGGTAACAAGGGGCAATGGCCAGTTCAGCCAAAAGGCTTACATTCATGCACAAATAACATTTCAATCATTCAATCATTGAAAATTTCACAATCGTTTAGGCCGAGTGCGATAAAGTACACACTTGCCTAGAAAACTCGTTTTAACAATCTTTGAAAGCATATAACATGTTATCAATCATTCATACCAGCCATATAATCATGAAACATATCAAACAAGGAACACTCACCTATACACGCAAAATAACGTCCACTTCTCAATCACCAATGAAACCTAAAAGTAAACAAAGAACACATTACAATCCATCTAGCATGATTTGGATGAAATCAAGAATTACCCGACTACTCGCGAGTAAACGTATAAAATGACTTTTAAAGTGTCAATAGAGCATATGGATCCGTGGACGGGAATTACTAGGGTTCATAAACCAACCTAAAGAGGTATTAGGTTTTAGAATGGTAAAATGATCATTTTATTTGCCAAGCGGAAATATACAGGTTCAAATAGAAATTTAGCCCTCGACCACCTTTTGAAAGAGCCGGAAACATTTTCAGTAAATACGTCCAATTCGTCACAAAATACATTCGCAAAATCACTTTAACTTGATCACATTACAAGAAGATAAACGGACGGCATGTCCCTTGTGTTTACCTATTTTCCAGCCATTAATGGCTTCATTATTTTTCCTCAAAACAGTCCCAACATCTCATATAGAATAATCTCATGTCCAAAAGCCGTTCACTAGGCTTAAAGTCATATAAATACAAAAATAAATACAAAAATCAAGCTAAAAAACATTTCCGGATAAAAACAGTTTTTGACACCATTTTGCGGTTTTGGCACCATTGGCACTACGATTATCGGACGAAGGTGCAAGATACATCGTTTCGAAGCTAACACACAACCCTACATTTCTTATGAAGACCTCCAAGGCCAAATCATGCATTTTCACGATCAAAAATGGAAAACTACACCAAAACCAGAATTCTGGGCGCGAAACAGGTTTCATGAACAGTCAAGGGTATTTCGATCATTTCACATGCTACAGTGGTCGGATCAAGCTGAAATTTTGCAGGCAACTATTTTATACTATTGGCTACAACTTTCATGTTTTGTCCAAAATCTAATTCGGTAAGGATCATGGTGAAAAGTCCCGGTCAGATTGGGTGAAAAGACAACCCTGTTCGCTGAACTCCTACTAGACCAGTCTGGGTATTTCCGTCTTATCTCAGGCTCCCGAGCTCGGATGGGTCTGAAAATTTACAGTCAACTAGAAAACATCATTGTCTACAACTTTCATGTCTTGTGCTAAGGTCAATTCGACTTCTAACCTGGTCGAACAGAAACGGACAGAAAGGGGAAAATTGGAACCCTAATCTGGAAATTCATGCATTCATGTGCCAATTCTTCCATAACATCACATCTATAACCAACATAAACCATTAATTTGACATTAGCAAGATCAAAGAAAGAATTCCCTAGTTACTCACCTTGCAAGCTCAAGAAAGTAAGCAACTTAGCACCAATTTCTTCCAAACAACTCCACAACCAACCTCAATATCACCAAACTAAGAAGTTCTATGGAAAAATTTGAAGATTAAACGGTTGAATTGAAAGATTGGGCAAGATTGGAGCTTGAAAATTGAGAGAGTTTTCTTTCCTTTGTTCCTAGCAAGAACTTCGGCCAAGAGCTTCAAAATAAGAAGAATTTTGGGTCAATTTTGGTTTAAATGGTAAAGGCATGAATAGTGGTCAAAAGGTCAAAAAGGTAAGAATAAATCCTCAAGTGACACATGTCCTCTTCATTAATTGCTTGCCTAACTTTTTGTCTCTCTTACACCAATCCACTTGGCAACATCTAAATATCTTATAACACCCGGTAAACTAAACCCAGTATCCAAAACTTAACCGAACTGGCCGAATTTTTTCCGAATTTTCCACACTAGTGGGTCCCACATCCGATATACGCTCTTAATTTCTCAAACACTAACCGATTTCAGAAAAATCATTTAAAAACTATATTTACTTATAAAATTGATCTAGAAAAATTTTCTAATAAAGAAAATACAGAAAACATGCAATTAAGAAAAGTACGGGTCCTCACACTCTCTCCCCCTTAAAGAAATTTCGTTCTCGAAATTTTTACCTTCATTTGCCTCAGACGAGTCCGGAACTGTTTGGGTGCCTAACGCATAAGCTTTTGCTGGCCCACTAGTTCGGTTCCCTCTTTCATTTGCTTGTTTTATTTTAGCTCCCTCCAGTTGCGGAAAACTACCTCCGCGTGACTGTCTCCTCGGACAGTTGCTAACTTGGTGCTCACCACTCCCACAAATCAAGCACTTCCGCCCTTTCCGCCAACAATCGTTCTCGGTATGGTTGGCCTTTCCGCAATAGCCACAAGTCAGGTGAGAAGCCATCTTTTGGCTTTCTTGAGAAATTTCCTCAGGTTCGATTTGGCTCCCTTTAGTAGACCTTTTATCTACCGCCCCTATTGTCCATGGTGGGTAGGACAAAAAATTTGTTTTCTGCATTTTGGAAGGGACTATAGATTCACTTGGTTCCTCACTCATACTACCAGCTACACCTCTTTTCCGTGTTTGGGAGGCTTTTACTTGTGCCTTTGCATCCTCGATTCGTTGAGCCTTCTCAAGGGCCTCCGTAAATGTATTCACTTGCGCTGCTGCCAACGCCTCTTGGATGTCCAAATTTAGTCCCTGTATAAACCGTCTCACTCTTCTCGATTCTGTGGCTACTAATTCTGAAGCAAACTTGGATAGTTTGGTGAATTTCGTTTCGTATTCAGCCACACTTAAGGTCCCCTGGCGTAGTCCAATAAATTCGTCCTCCCTCCTTTCTTGAACTAAGGGTGGGAGGTATTTCTCGTTAAATTCTCTTACAAAATTCGCCCATGTCCAGACAGTCTGTTCTCTTTCCCACTTTGTTCTAATTACATTCCACCATGCTCGGGCCGGTCCCTCAAATTGAAACACTGCGAAGTTCACCTGCCTCTGTTCAGTGTAATTCAAAGCTGTGAATATATTCACCATGGCCTCTAGCCACTGTTCAGCGATGTCCGGATCAGGCCCTCCAGCTAATTGTGGAGGTGCAAACTTCTGAAACCGCTCCAGAGCCTTATCCTCACCCGTCTCAGGGTTCCTGGGTTGATTTACGGGTATTTGATCTTGTTGATCTACTAATCTTGCCAAGATATCCGTCATTTGTTGCATTGCCGTCGCCATTTGGTCTCCGGTTGCAACTCTCGGTCCTTGTTCTTGTTCAGCGGACGTTTTTCCTTCTGCTCTAGGTTCTGTGGTCCGTTTAGTTCCACGGCCTCGACCACGTCCCTGACTACGTCTCCCGTCCATATTTTTCCTCCCCTCTCTTTTTTTCCAAAAGTAGTTTAATGAATAAATGCAATAAGGTGACTCAAAAGTAACCAAAATTGAGGCACCAAGTACACAAGTAAACATATATGCACATAGCACTCCACATATCAAGAAAATAAATGATCAGTTACACAAGTACGTATCAAGTCAGGTAAATATTCATATGCTCAATTACACCAATGAATGTCATGTAATAAGAATATATAAGCGAATCAAACGAGGAGATGATGTGTCGCCCAGTCTTAGCAAAGGTAACCCCGTCCGGTCCCTCACGTCACTTACTATTCACACCAGATATCCCTTAACCTCTTGTACTCATTCCAGTCGAACAAAGCCTGTTCATGTTCCCACAATACAAGCACTACCTCAACTCTGGAGTACTCGGGTACGAGAATTCGAAATAAGATAATTCACCTCTCGAGCTGGCCAGTCCCAAGAGTAAACCATCTACAATCGGAATTCCTCCCAGACGTACCTATCTATGGTCCTCAGATTCCGCAAGAAAATTTAAGGCCTATAACGTTCACAACTCATAGCTTATGCTCGAACGAGCACTTAATCCTTCATACCTAGTCACCACTCAGTCCAGGCTCACTCCGCGCAGAGACCACGCGAAGCAGGCTCTGATACCAACTGTGACAGCCCCACTTTCCCCTAAGGCGAACCAAAGGGTTCGGCGGACTGCCGGCCCAGCTCTCGCCGGGACTCAGTCGATCACTTCAAGCAACCATAAGAACATCTAACCACGATCCAACTTAAAACAAAACGTATATACAATAATATCTCAAGAAGAAGTACAACCGTCAAATATACAGAGGTTCTCAAATCACTATACAACCAGCCCGTGCCAAGCACTAGGGCGAGAACCATGACAAAAGAAAACCAAGGGCTAGACCCAGCTAGTCTATACCGGCTCTCGTCCTTGCTCGCCTTCCCCTGTTAAGGAAAACAAACTAAAGTGGTGTGCTATAAGCTCAGTGAGGTTCCAAACACATAGGCAACAAGAAGTTCAATGCATTCATTACATGTTACCAATAATTCAAATACAAAAGAAAGCGATAAACACCTTCATTAAAAGGATACGTGCTCACAAGGAGTCATTCGTTCATTCATTCATTCACCAGGCTCCACCAACCTCCATCAACCTACAAGGTAATACTCGAGTATACCAAAACGTTCACCCAGGTCCCTAATCGCCCGACCGAGTCCGCTTCTGGCTCGAGACGACCGGTAACAAGGGGCAATGGCCAGTTCAGCCAAAAGGCTTACATTCATGCACAAATAACATTTCACTCATTCAATCGTTGAAAATTTCACAATCGTTTAGGCCGAGTGCGATAAAGTACACACTTGCCTAGAAAACTCGTTTTAACAATCTTTGAAAGCATATAACATGTTATCAATCATTCATACCAGCCATATAATCATGAAACATATCAAACAAAGAACACTCACCTATACACGCAAAATAACGTCCACTTCCAATCACCAATGAAACCTAAAAGTAAACAAAGAACACATTACAATCCATTTTGCATGATTTGGATGAAATCAAGAATTACCCGACTACTCGCGAGTAAACGTATAAAATGACTTTTAAAGTGTCAATAGAGCATATGGATCCGTGGACGGGAATTACTCGGGTTCATAAACCAACCTAAAGATGTATTAGGTTTTAGAATGGTAAAATGATCATTGTATTTGCCAAGCGGAAATATACAGGTTCAAATAGAAATTTAGCCCTCGGCCACCTTTTGAAAGAGCCGGAAACATTTTCAGTAAATACGTCCAATTCATCACAAAATACATTCGCAAAATCACCTTAACTTGATCACATTACAAGAGGATAAACGGGCGGCATGTCCCTTGTGTTTACCTATTTTCCAGCCATTAATGGCTTCATTATTTTCCTCAAAACAGTCCCAACATCTCATATAGAATAATCTCATGTCCAAAAGCCGTTCACTAGGCTTAAAGTCATATAAATACAAAAATAAATACAAAAATCAAGCTAAAAAACATTTCCGGATAAAAACAGTTTTTGACACCATTTTGCGGTTTTGGCACCATTGGCACTACGATTATCGGACGAAGGTGCAAGATACATCGTTTCGAAGCTAACACACAACCCTACATTTCTTATGAAGACCTCCAAGGCCAAATCATGCATTTTCACGATCAAGAATGGAAAACTACACCAAAACCAGAATTCTGGGCACGAAACAGGTTTCATGAACAGTCAAGGGTATTTCGATCATTTCACATGCTACAGTGGTCGGATCAAGCTGAAATTTTGCAGGCAACTATTTTATACTATTGGCTACAACTTTCATGTTTTGCCCAAAATCTAATTCGGTAAGGATCATGGTGAAAAGTCCCGGCCAGATTGGGTGAAAAGACAACCCTGTTCGCTGAACTCCTACTAGACCAGTTGGGTATTTCCGTCTTATCTCAGGCTCCCGAGCTCGGATTGGGCTAAAAATTTACAGGCAACTAGAAAACATCATTGTCTACAACTTTCATGTATTGTGCTAAGGCCAATTCGACTTCTAACCTGGTCGAACAGAAACGGACAGAAAGGGGAAAAATGGAACCCTAATCTGGAAATTCATGCATTCATGTGCCAATTCTTCCATAACATCACATCTATAACCAACATAAACCATTAATTTGACATTAGCAAGATCAAAGAAAGAATTCCCTAGTTACTCACCTTGCAAGCTCAAGAAAGTAAGCAACTTAGCACCAATTTCTTCCAAACAACTCCACAACCAACCTCAATATCACCAAACTAAGAAGTTCTATGGAAAAATTTGAAGATTAAACGGTTGAATTGAAAGATTGGGCAAGATTGGAGCTTGAAAATTGAGAGAGTTTTCTTTCCTTTGTTCCTAGCAAGAACTTCGGCCAAGAGCTTCAAAATAAGAAGAATTTTGGGTCAATTTTGGTTTAAATGGTAAAGGCATGAATAGTGGTCAAAAGGTCAAAAAGGTAAGAATAAATCCTCAAGTGACACATGTCCTCTTCATTAATTGCTTGCCTAACTTTTTGTCTCTCTTACACCAATCCACTTGGCAACATCTAAATATCTTATAACACCCGGTAAACTAAACCCAGTATCCAAAACTTAACCGAACTGGCCGAATTTTTTCCGAATTTTCCACACTAGTGGGTCCCACATCCGATATACGCTCTTAATTTCTCAAACACTAACCGATTTCAGAAAAATCATTTAAAAACTATATTTACTTATAAAATTGATCTAGAAAAATTTTCTAATAAAGAAAATACAAAAAACATGCAATTAAGAAAAGTACGGGTCCTCACACTCTCTCCCCCTTAAAGAAATTTCGTTCTCAAAATTTTTACCTTCATTTGCCTCAGACGAGTCCGGAACTGTTTGGGTGCCTAACGCATAAGCTTTTGCTGGCCCACTAGTTCGGTTCCCTCTTTCATTTGCTTGTTTTATTTTAGCTCCCTCCAGTTGCGGAAAACTACCACCGCGTGACTGTCTCCTCGGACAGTTGCTAACTTGGTGCTCACCACTCCCACAAATCAAGCACTTCCGCCCTTTCCGCCAACAATCGTTCTCGGTATGGTTGGCCTTTCCGCAATAGCCACAAGTCAGGTGAGAAGCCATCTTTTGGCTTTCTTGAGAAATTTCCTCAGGTTCGATTTGGCTCCCTTTAGTAGACCTTTTATCTACCGCCCCTATTGTCCATGGTGGGTAGGACAAAAAATTTGTTTTCTGCATTTTGGAAGGGACTATAGATTCACTTGGTTCCTCACTCATACTACCAGCTACACCTCTTTTCCGTGTTTGGGAGGCTTTTACTTGTGCCTTTGCATCCTCGATTCGTTGAGCCTTCTCAAGGGCCTCCGTAAATGTATTCACTTGCGCTGCTGCCAACGCCTCTTGGATGTCCAAAATTAGTCCCTGTATAAACCGTCTCACTCTTCTCGATTCTGTGGCTACTAATTCTGAAGCAAACTTGGATAGTTTGGTGAATTTCGTTTCGTATTCAGCCACACTTAAGGTCCCCTGGCGTAGTCCAATAAATTCGTCCTCCCTCCTTTCTTGAACTAAGGGTGGGAGGTATTTCTCGTTAAATTCTCTTACAAAATTCGCCCATGTCCAGACAGTCTGTTCTCTTTCCCACTTTGTTCTAATTACGTTCCACCATGCTCGGGCCGGTCCCTCAAATTGAAACACTGCGAAGTTCACCTGCCTCTGTTCAGTGTAATTCAAAGCTGTGAATATATTCACCATGGCCTCTAGCCACTGTTCAGCGATGTCCGGATCAGGCCCTCCAGCTAATTGTGGAGGTGCAAACTTCTGAAACCGCTCCAGAGCCTTATCCTCACCCGTCTCAGGGTTCCTGGGTTGATTTACGGGTATTTGATCTTGTTGATCTACTAATCTTGCCAAGATATCCGTCATTTGTTGCATTGCCGTCGCCATTTGGTCTCCGGTTGCAACTCTCGGTCCTTGTTCTTGTTCAGCGGACGTTTTTCCTTCTGCTCTAGGTTCTGTGGTCCGTTTAGTTCCACGGCCTCGACCACGTCCCTGACTACGTCTCCCGTCCATATTTTTCCTCCCCTCTCTTTTTTTCCAAAAGTAGTTTAATGAATAAATGCAATAAGGTGACTCAAAAGTAACCAAAATTGAGGCACCAAGTACACAAGTAAACATATATGCACATAGCACTCCACATATCAAGAAAATAGATGATCAGTTACACAAGTACGTATCAAGTCAGGTAAATATTCATATGCTCAATTACACCAATGAATGTCATGTAATAAGAATATATAAGCGAATCAAACGAGGAGATGATGTGTCGCCCAGTCTTAGCAAAGGTAACCCCGTCCGGTCCCTCACGTCACTTACTATTCACACCAGATATCCCTTAACCTCTTGTACTCATTCCAGTCGAACAAAGCCTGTTCATGTTCCCACAATACAAGCACTACCTCAACTCTGGAGTACTCGGGTACGAGAATTCGAAATAAGATAATTCACCTCTCGAGCTGGCCAGTCCCAAGAGTAAACCATCTACAATCGGAATTCCTCCCAGACGTACCTATCTATGGTCCTCAGATTCCGCAAGAAAATTTAAGGCCTATAACGTTCACAACTCATAGCTTATGCTCGAACGAGCACTTAATCCTTCATACCTAGTCACCACTCAGTCCAGGCTCACTCCGCGCAGAGACCACGCGAAGCAGGCTCTGATACCAACTGTGACAGCCCCACTTTCCCCTAAGGCGAACCAAAGGGTTCGGCGGACTGCCGGCCCAGCTCTCGCCGGGACTCAGTCGATCACTTCAAGCAACCATAAGAACATCTAACCACGATCCAACTTAAAACAAAACGTATATACAATAATATCTCAAGAAGAAGTACAACCGTCAAATATACAGAGGTTCTCAAATCACTATACAACCAGCCCGTGCCAAGCACTAGGGCGAGAACCATGACAAAAGAAAACCAAGGGCTAGACCCAGCTAGTCTATACCGGCTCTCGTCCTTGCTCGCCTTCCCCTGTTAAGGAAAACAAACTAAAGTGGTGTGCTATAAGCTCAGTGAGGTTCCAAACACATAGGCAACAAGAAGTTCAATGCATTCATTACATGTTACCAATAATTCAAATACAAAAGAAAGCGATAAACACCTTCATTAAAAGGATACGTGCTCACAAGGAGTCATTCGTTCATTCATTCATTCACCAGGCTCCACCAACCTCCATCAACCTACAAGGTAATACTCGAGTATACCAAAACGTTCACCCAGGTCCCTAATCGCCCGACCGAGTCCGCTTCTGGCTCGAGACGACCGGTAACAAGGGGCAATGGCCAGTTCAGCCAAAAGGCTTACATTCATGCACAAATAACATTTCACTCATTCAATCGTTGAAAATTTCACAATCGTTTAGGCCGAGTGCGATAAAGTACACACTTGCCTAGAAAACTCGTTTTAACAATCTTTGAAAGCATATAACATGTTATCAATCATTCATACCAGCCATATAATCATGAAACATATCAAACAAAGAACACTCACCTATACACGCAAAATAACGTCCACTTCCAATCACCAATGAAACCTAAAAGTAAACAAAGAACACATTACAATCCATTTTGCATGATTTGGATGAAATCAAGAATTACCCGACTACTCGCGAGTAAACGTATAAAATGACTTTTAAAGTGTCAATAGAGCATATGGATCCGTGGACGGGAATTACTCGGGTTCATAAACCAACCTAAAGATGTATTAGGTTTTAGAATGGTAAAATGATCATTGTATTTGCCAAGCGGAAATATACAGGTTCAAATAGAAATTTAGCCCTCGGCCACCTTTTGAAAGAGCCGGAAACATTTTCAGTAAATACGTCCAATTCATCACAAAATACATTCGCAAAATCACCTTAACTTGATCACATTACAAGAGGATAAACGGGCGGCATGTCCCTTGTGTTTACCTATTTTCCAGCCATTAATGGCTTCATTATTTTCCTCAAAACAGTCCCAACATCTCATATAGAATAATCTCATGTCCAAAAGCCGTTCACTAGGCTTAAAGTCATATAAATACAAAAATAAATACAAAAATCAAGCTAAAAAACATTTCCGGATAAAAACAGTTTTTGACACCATTTTGCGGTTTTGGCACCATTGGCACTACGATTATCGGACGAAGGTGCAAGATACATCGTTTCGAAGCTAACACACAACCCTACATTTCTTATGAAGACCTCCAAGGCCAAATCATGCATTTTCACGATCAAAAATGGAAAACTACACCAAAACCAGAATTCTGGGCACGAAACAGGTTTCATGAACAGTCAAGGGTATTTCGATCATTTCACATGCTACAGTGGTCGGATCAAGCTGAAATTTTGCAGGCAACTATTTTATACTATTGGCTACAACTTTCATGTTTTGCCCAAAATCTAATTCGGTAAGGATCATGGTGAAAAGTCCCGGCCAGATTGGGTGAAAAGACAACCCTGTTCGCTGAACTCCTACTAGACCAGTTGGGTATTTCCGTCTTATCTCAGGCTCCCGAGCTCGGATTGGGCTAAAAATTTACAGGCAACTAGAAAACATCATTGTCTACAACTTTCATGTATTGTGCTAAGGCCAATTCGACTTCTAACCTGGTCGAACAGAAACGGACAGAAAGGGGAAAAATGGAACCCTAATCTGGAAATTCATGCATTCATGTGCCAATTCTTCCATAACATCACATCTATAACCAACATAAACCATTAATTTGACATTAGCAAGATCAAAGAAAGAATTCCCTAGTTACTCACCTTGCAAGCTCAAGAAAGTAAGCAACTTAGCACCAATTTCTTCCAAACAACTCCACAACCAACCTCAATATCACCAAACTAAGAAGTTCTATGGAAAAATTTGAAGATTAAACGGTTGAATTGAAAGATTGGGCAAGATTGGAGCTTGAAAATTGAGAGAGTTTTCTTTCCTTTGTTCCTAGCAAGAACTTCGGCCAAGAGCTTCAAAATAAGAAGAATTTTGGGTCAATTTTGGTTTAAATGGTAAAGGCATGAATAGTGGTCAAAAGGTCAAAAAGGTAAGAATAAATCCTCAAGTGACACATGTCCTCTTCATTAATTGCTTGCCTAACTTTTTGTCTCTCTTACACCAATCCACTTGGCAACATCTAAATATCTTATAACACCCGGTAAACTAAACCCAGTATCCAAAACTTAACCGAACTGGCCGAATTTTTTCCGAATTTTCCACACTAGTGGGTCCCACATCCGATATACGCTCTTAATTTCTCAAACACTAACCGATTTCAGAAAAATCATTTAAAAACTATATTTACTTATAAAATTGATCTAGAAAAATTTTCTAATAAAGAAAATACAGAAAACATGCAATTAAGAAAAGTACGGGTCCTCACACTCTCTCCCCCTTAAAGAAATTTCGTTCTCGAAATTTTTACCTTCATTTGCCTCAGACGAGTCCGGAACTGTTTGGGTGCCTAACGCATAAGCTTTTGCTGGCCCACTAGTTCGGTTCCCTCTTTCATTTGCTTGTTTTATTTTAGCTCCCTCCAGTTGCGGAAAACTACCTCCGCGTGACTGTCTCCTCGGACAGTTGCTAACTTGGTGCTCACCACTCCCACAAATCAAGCACTTCCGCCCTTTCCGCCAACAATCGTTCTCGGTATGGTTGGCCTTTCCGCAATAGCCACAAGTCAGGTGAGAAGCCATCTTTTGGCTTTCTTGAGAAATTTCCTCAGGTTCGATTTGGCTCCCTTTAGTAGACCTTTTATCTACCGCCCCTATTGTCCATGGTGGGTAGGACAAAAAATTTGTTTTCTGCATTTTGGAAGGGACTATAGATTCACTTGGTTCCTCACTCATACTACCAGCTACACCTCTTTTCCGTGTTTGGGAGGCTTTTACTTGTGCCTTTGCATCCTCGATTCGTTGAGCCTTCTCAAGGGCCTCCGTAAATGTATTCACTTGCGCTGCTGCCAACGCCTCTTGGATGTCCAAAATTAGTCCCTGTATAAACCGTCTCACTCTTCTCGATTCTGTGGCTACTAATTCTGAAGCAAACTTGGATAGTTTGGTGAATTTCGTTTCGTATTCAGCCACACTTAAGGTCCCCTGGCGTAGTCCAATAAATTCGTCCTCCCTCCTTTCTTGAACTAAGGGTGGGAGGTATTTCTCGTTAAATTCTCTTACAAAATTCGCCCATGTCCAGACAGTCTGTTCTCTTTCCCACTTTGTTCTAATTACGTTCCACCATGCTCGGGCCGGTCCCTCAAATTGAAACACTGCGAAGTTCACCTGCCTCTGTTCAGTGTAATTCAAAGCTGTGAATATATTCACCATGGCCTCTAGCCACTGTTCAGCGATGTCCGGATCAGGCCCTCCAGCTAATTGTGGAGGTGCAAACTTCTGAAACCGCTCCAGAGCCTTATCCTCACCCGTCTCAGGGTTCCTGGGTTGATTTACGGGTATTTGATCTTGTTGATCTACTAATCTTGCCAAGATATCCGTCATTTGTTGCATTGCCGTCGCCATTTGGTCTCCGGTTGCAACTCTCGGTCCTTGTTCTTGTTCAGCGGACGTTTTTCCTTCTGCTCTAGGTTCTGTGGTCCGTTTAGTTCCACGGCCTCGACCACGTCCCTGACTACGTCTCCCGTCCATATTTTTCCTCCCCTCTCTTTTTTTCCAAAAGTAGTTTAATGAATAAATGCAATAAGGTGACTCAAAAGTAACCAAAATTGAGGCACCAAGTACACAAGTAAACATATATGCACATAGCACTCCACATATCAAGAAAATAGATGATCAGTTACACAAGTACGTATCAAGTCAGGTAAATATTCATATGCTCAATTACACCAATGAATGTCATGTAATAAGAATATATAAGCGAATCAAACGAGGAGATGATGTGTCGCCCAGTCTTAGCAAAGGTAACCCCGTCCGGTCCCTCACGTCACTTACTATTCACACCAGATATCCCTTAACCTCTTGTACTCATTCCAGTCGAACAAAGCCTGTTCATGTTCCCACAATACAAGCACTACCTCAACTCTGGAGTACTCGGGTACGAGAATTCGAAATAAGATAATTCACCTCTCGAGCTGGCCAGTCCCAAGAGTAAACCATCTACAATCGGAATTCCTCCCAGACGTACCTATCTATGGTCCTCAGATTCCGCAAGAAAATTTAAGGCCTATAACGTTCACAACTCATAGCTTATGCTCGAACGAGCACTTAATCCTTCATACCTAGTCACCACTCAGTCCAGGCTCACTCCGCGCAGAGACCACGCGAAGCAGGCTCTGATACCAACTGTGACAGCCCCACTTTCCCCTAAGGCGAACCAAAGGGTTCGGCGGACTGCCGGCCCAGCTCTCGCCGGGACTCAGTCGATCACTTCAAGCAACCATAAGAACATCTAACCACGATCCAACTTAAAACAAAACGTATATACAATAATATCTCAAGAAGAAGTACAACCGTCAAATATACAGAGGTTCTCAAATCACTATACAACCAGCCCGTGCCAAGCACTAGGGCGAGAACCATGACAAAAGAAAACCAAGGGCTAGACCCAGCTAGTCTATACCGGCTCTCGTCCTTGCTCGCCTTCCCCTGTTAAGGAAAACAAACTAAAGTGGTGTGCTATAAGCTCAGTGAGGTTCCAAACACATAGGCAACAAGAAGTTCAATGCATTCATTACATGTTACCAATAATTCAAATACAAAAGAAAGCGATAAACACCTTCATTAAAAGGATACGTGCTCACAAGGAGTCATTCGTTCATTCATTCATTCACCAGGCTCCACCAACCTCCATCAACCTACAAGGTAATACTCGAGTATACCAAAACGTTCACCCAGGTCCCTAATCGCCCGACCGAGTCCGCTTCTGGCTCGAGACGACCGGTAACAAGGGGCAATGGCCAGTTCAGCCAAAAGGCTTACATTCATGCACAAATAACATTTCACTCATTCAATCGTTGAAAATTTCACAATCGTTTAGGCCGAGTGCGATAAAGTACACACTTGCCTAGAAAACTCGTTTTAACAATCTTTGAAAGCATATAACATGTTATCAATCATTCATACCAGCCATATAATCATGAAACATATCAAACAAAGAACACTCACCTATACACGCAAAATAACGTCCACTTCCAATCACCAATGAAACCTAAAAGTAAACAAAGAACACATTACAATCCATTTTGCATGATTTGGATGAAATCAAGAATTACCCGACTACTCGCGAGTAAACGTATAAAATGACTTTTAAAGTGTCAATAGAGCATATGGATCCGTGGACGGGAATTACTCGGGTTCATAAACCAACCTAAAGATGTATTAGGTTTTAGAATGGTAAAATGATCATTGTATTTGCCAAGCGGAAATATACAGGTTCAAATAGAAATTTAGCCCTCGGCCACCTTTTGAAAGAGCCGGAAACATTTTCAGTAAATACGTCCAATTCATCACAAAATACATTCGCAAAATCACCTTAACTTGATCACATTACAAGAGGATAAACGGGCGGCATGTCCCTTGTGTTTACCTATTTTCCAGCCATTAATGGCTTCATTATTTTCCTCAAAACAGTCCCAACATCTCATATAGAATAATCTCATGTCCAAAAGCCGTTCACTAGGCTTAAAGTCATATAAATACAAAAATAAATACAAAAATCAAGCTAAAAAACATTTCCGGATAAAAACAGTTTTTGACACCATTTTGCGGTTTTGGCACCATTGGCACTACGATTATCGGACGAAGGTGCAAGATACATCGTTTCGAAGCTAACACACAACCCTACATTTCTTATGAAGACCTCCAAGGCCAAATCATGCATTTTCACGATCAAAAATGGAAAACTACACCAAAACCAGAATTCTGGGCACGAAACAGGTTTCATGAACAGTCAAGGGTATTTCGATCATTTCACATGCTACAGTGGTCGGATCAAGCTGAAATTTTGCAGGCAACTATTTTATACTATTGGAGACAACTTTCATGTTTTGCCCAAAATCTAATTCGGTAAGGATCATGGTGAAAAGTCCCGGCCAGATTGGGTGAAAAGACAACCCTGTTCGCTGAACTCCTACTAGACCAGTCGGGTATTTCCGTCTTATCTCAGGCTCCCGAGCTCGGATTGGGCTAAAAATTTACAGGCAACTAGAAAACATCATTGTCTACAACTTTCATGTATTGTGCTAAGGCCAATTCGACTTCTAACCTGGTCGAACAGAAACGGACAGAAAGGGGAAAAATGGAACCCTAATCTGGAAATTCATGCATTCATGTGCCAATTCTTCCATAACATCACATCTATAACCAACATAAACCATTAATTTGACATTAGCAAGATCAAAGAAAGAATTCCCTAGTTACTCACCTTGCAAGCTCAAGAAAGTAAGCAACTTAGCACCAATTTCTTCCAAACAACTCCACAACCAACCTCAATATCACCAAACTAAGAAGTTCTATGGAAAAATTTGAAGATTAAACGGTTGAATTGAAAGATTGGGCAAGATTGGAGCTTGAAAATTGAGAGAGTTTTCTTTCCTTTGTTCCTAGCAAGAACTTCGGCCAAGAGCTTCAAAATAAGAAGAATTTTGGGTCAATTTTGGTTTAAATGGTAAAGGCATGAATAGTGGTCAAAAGGTCAAAAAGGTAAGAATAAATCCTCAAGTGACACATGTCCTCTTCATTAATTGCTTGCCTAACTTTTTGTCTCTCTTACACCAATCCACTTGGCAACCTCTAAATATCTCATAACACCCGGTAAACTAAACCCAGTATCCAAAACTTAACCGAACTGGCCGAATTTTTTCCGAATTTTCCACACTAGCGGGTCCCACGTCCGATATACGCTCTTAATTTCTCAAAAACTAACCGATACTAGAAAAATCATTTAAAAACTATATTTACTTATAAAATTGATCTAGAAAAATTTTCTAATACAGAAAATGCAGAAAACGTGCAATTAAGAAAAGTACGGGTCCTCACACTCTCTCCCCCTTAAAGAAATTTCGTTCTCGAAATTTTTACCTTCATTTGCCTCAGACGAGTCCGGAACTGTTTGGGTGCCTAACGCATAAGCTTTTGCTGGCCCACTAGTTCGGTTCCCTCTTTCATTTGCTTGTTTTATTTTAGCTCCCTCCAGTTGCGGAAAACTACCTCCGCGTGACTGTCTCCTCGGACAGTTGCTAACTTGGTGCTCACCACTCCCACAAATCAAGCACTTCCGCCCTTTCCGCCAACAATCGTTCTCGGTATGATTGGCCTTTCCGCAATAGCCACAAGTCAGGTGAGAAGCCATCTTTTGGCTTTCTTGAGAAATTTCCTCAGGTTCGATTTGGCTCCCTTTAGTAGACCTTTTATCTACCGCCCCTATTGTCCATGGTGGGTAGGACAAAAAATTTGTTTTCTGCATTTTGGAAGGGACTATAGATTCACTTGGTTCCTCACTCATACTACCAGCTACACCTCTTTTCCGTGTTTGGGAGGCTTTTACTTGTGCCTTTGCATCCTCGATTCGTTGAGCCTTCTCAAGGGCCTCCGTAAATGTATTCACTTGCGCTGCTGCCAACGCCTCTTGGATGTCCAAAATTAGTCCCTGTATAAACCGTCTCACTCTTCTCGATTCTGTGGCTACTAATTCTGAAGCAAACTTGGATAGTTTGGTGAATTTCGTTTCGTATTCAGCCACACTTAAGGTCCCCTGGCGTAGTCCAATAAATTCGTCCTCCCTCCTTTCTTGAACTAAGGGTGGGAGGTATTTCTCGTTAAATTCTCTTACAAAATTCGCCCATGTCCAGACAGTCTGTTCTCTTTCCCACTTTGTTCTAATTACGTTCCACCATGCTCGGGCCGGTCCCTCAAATTGAAACACTGCGAAGTTCACCTGCCTCTGTTCAGTGTAATTCAAAGCTGTGAATATATTCACCATGGCCTCTAGCCACTGTTCAGCGATGTCCGGATCAGGCCCTCCAGCTAATTGTGGAGGTGCAAACTTCTGAAACCGCTCCAGAGCCTTATCCTCACCCGTCTCAGGGTTCCTGGGTTGATTTACGGGTATTTGATCTTGTTGATCTACTAATCTTGCCAAGATATCCGTCATTTGTTGCATTGCCGTCGCCATTTGGTCTCCGGTTGCAACTCTCGGTCCTTGTTCTTGTTCAGCGGACGTTTTTCCTTCTGCTCTAGGTTCTGTGGTCCGTTTAGTTCCACGGCCTCGACCACGTCCCTGACTACGTCTCCCGTCCATATTTTTCCTCCCCTCTCTTTTTTTCCAAAAGTAGTTTAATGAATAAATGCAATAAGGTGACTCAAAAGTAACCAAAATTGAGGCACCAAGTACACAAGTAAACATATATGCACATAGCACTCCACATATCAAGAAAATAGATGATCAGTTACACAAGTACGTATCAAGTCAGGTAAATATTCATATGCTCAATTACACCAATGAATGTCATGTAATAAGAATATATAAGCGAATCAAACGAGGAGATGATGTGTCGCCCAGTCTTAGCAAAGGTAACCCCGTCCGGTCCCTCACGTCACTTACTATTCACACCAGATATCCCTTAACCTCTTGTACTCATTCCAGTCGAACAAAGCCTGTTCATGTTCCCACAATACAAGCACTACCTCAACTCTGGAGTACTCGGGTACGAGAATTCGAAATAAGATAATTCACCTCTCGAGCTGGCCAGTCCCAAGAGTAAACCATCTACAATCGGAATTCCTCCCAGACGTACCTATCTATGGTCCTCAGATTCCGCAAGAAAATTTAAGGCCTATAACGTTCACAACTCATAGCTTATGCTCGAACGAGCACTTAATCCTTCATACCTAGTCACCACTCAGTCCAGGCTCACTCCGCGCAGAGACCACGCGAAGCAGGCTCTGATACCAACTGTGACAGCCCCACTTTCCCCTAAGGCGAACCAAAGGGTTCGGCGGACTGCCGGCCCAGCTCTCGCCGGGACTCAGTCGATCACTTCAAGCAACCATAAGAACATCTAACCACGATCCAACTTAAAACAAAACGTATATACAATAATATCTCAAGAAGAAGTACAACCGTCAAATATACAGAGGTTCTCAAATCACTATACAACCAGCCCGTGCCAAGCACTAGGGCGAGAACCATGACAAAAGAAAACCAAGGGCTAGACCCAGCTAGTCTATACCGGCTCTCGTCCTTGCTCGCCTTCCCCTGTTAAGGAAAACAAACTAAAGTGGTGTGCTATAAGCTCAGTGAGGTTCCAAACACATAGGCAACAAGAAGTTCAATGCATTCATTACATGTTACCAATAATTCAAATACAAAAGAAAGCGATAAACACCTTCATTAAAAGGATACGTGCTCACAAGGAGTCATTCGTTCATTCATTCATTCACCAGGCTCCACCAACCTCCATCAACCTACAAGGTAATACTCGAGTATACCAAAACGTTCACCCAGGTCCCTAATCGCCCGACCGAGTCCGCTTCTGGCTCGAGACGACCGGTAACAAGGGGCAATGGCCAGTTCAGCCAAAAGGCTTACATTCATGCACAAATAACATTTCACTCATTCAATCGTTGAAAATTTCACAATCGTTTAGGCCGAGTGCGATAAAGTACACACTTGCCTAGAAAACTCGTTTTAACAATCTTTGAAAGCATATAACATGTTATCAATCATTCATACCAGCCATATAATCATGAAACATATCAAACAAAGAACACTCACCTATACACGCAAAATAACGTCCACTTCCAATCACCAATGAAACCTAAAAGTAAACAAAGAACACATTACAATCCATTTTGCATGATTTGGATGAAATCAAGAATTACCCGACTACTCGCGAGTAAACGTATAAAATGACTTTTAAAGTGTCAATAGAGCATATGGATCCGTGGACGGGAATTACTCGGGTTCATAAACCAACCTAAAGATGTATTAGGTTTTAGAATGGTAAAATGATCATTGTATTTGCCAAGCGGAAATATACAGGTTCAAATAGAAATTTAGCCCTCGGCCACCTTTTGAAAGAGCCGGAAACATTTTCAGTAAATACGTCCAATTCATCACAAAATACATTCGCAAAATCACCTTAACTTGATCACATTACAAGAGGATAAACGGGCGGCATGTCCCTTGTGTTTACCTATTTTCCAGCCATTAATGGCTTCATTATTTTCCTCAAAACAGTCCCAACATCTCATATAGAATAATCTCATGTCCAAAAGCCGTTCACTAGGCTTAAAGTCATATAAATACAAAAATAAATACAAAAATCAAGCTAAAAAACATTTCCGGATAAAAACAGTTTTTGACACCATTTTGCGGTTTTGGCACCATTGGCACTACGATTATCGGACGAAGGTGCAAGATACATCGTTTCGAAGCTAACACACAACCCTACATTTCTTATGAAGACCTCCAAGGCCAAATCATGCATTTTCACGATCAAAAATGGAAAACTACACCAAAACCAGAATTCTGGGCACGAAACAGGTTTCATGAACAGTCAAGGGTATTTCGATCATTTCACATGCTACAGTGGTCGGATCAAGCTGAAATTTTGCAGGCAACTATTTTATACTATTGGAGACAACTTTCATGTTTTGCCCAAAATCTAATTCGGTAAGGATCATGGTGAAAAGTCCCGGCCAGATTGGGTGAAAAGACAACCCTGTTCGCTGAACTCCTACTAGACCAGTCGGGTATTTCCGTCTTATCTCAGGCTCCCGAGCTCGGATTGGGCTAAAAATTTACAGGCAACTAGAAAACATCATTGTCTACAACTTTCATGTATTGTGCTAAGGCCAATTCGACTTCTAACCTGGTCGAACAGAAACGGACAGAAAGGGGAAAAATGGAACCCTAATCTGGAAATTCATGCATTCATGTGCCAATTCTTCCATAACATCACATCTATAACCAACATAAACCATTAATTTGACATTAGCAAGATCAAAGAAAGAATTCCCTAGTTACTCACCTTGCAAGCTCAAGAAAGTAAGCAACTTAGCACCAATTTCTTCCAAACAACTCCACAACCAACCTCAATATCACCAAACTAAGAAGTTCTATGGAAAAATTTGAAGATTAAACGGTTGAATTGAAAGATTGGGCAAGATTGGAGCTTGAAAATTGAGAGAGTTTTCTTTCCTTTGTTCCTAGCAAGAACTTCGGCCAAGAGCTTCAAAATAAGAAGAATTTTGGGTCAATTTTGGTTTAAATGGTAAAGGCATGAATAGTGGTCAAAAGGTCAAAAAGGTAAGAATAAATCCTCAAGTGACACATGTCCTCTTCATTAATTGCTTGCCTAACTTTTTGTCTCTCTTACACCAATCCACTTGGCAACCTCTAAATATCTCATAACACCCGGTAAACTAAACCCAGTATCCAAAACTTAACCGAACTGGCCGAATTTTTTCCGAATTTTCCACACTAGCGGGTCCCACGTCCGATATACGCTCTTAATTTCTCAAAAACTAACCGATACTAGAAAAATCATTTAAAAACTATATTTACTTATAAAATTGATCTAGAAAAATTTTCTAATACAGAAAATGCAGAAAACGTGCAATTAAGAAAAGTACGGGTCCTCACACTCTCTCCCCCTTAAAGAAATTTCGTTCTCGAAATTTTTACCTTCATTTGCCTCAGACGAGTCCGGAACTGTTTGGGTGCCTAACGCATAAGCTTTTGCTGGCCCACTAGTTCGGTTCCCTCTTTCATTTGCTTGTTTTATTTTAGCTCCCTCCAGTTGCGGAAAACTACCTCCGCGTGACTGTCTCCTCGGACAGTTGCTAACTTGGTGCTCACCACTCCCACAAATCAAGCACTTCCGCCCTTTCCGCCAACAATCGTTCTCGGTATGATTGGCCTTTCCGCAATAGCCACAAGTCAGGTGAGAAGCCATCTTTTGGCTTTCTTGAGAAATTTCCTCAGGTTCGATTTGGCTCCCTTTAGTAGACCTTTTATCTACCGCCCCTATTGTCCATGGTGGGTAGGACAAAAAATTTGTTTTCTGCATTTTGGAAGGGACTATAGATTCACTTGGTTCCTCACTCATACTACCAGCTACACCTCTTTTCCGTGTTTGGGAGGCTTTTACTTGTGCCTTTGCATCCTCGATTCGTTGAGCCTTCTCAAGGGCCTCCGTAAATGTATTCACTTGCGCTGCTGCCAACGCCTCTTGGATGTCCAAAATTAGTCCCTGTATAAACCGTCTCACTCTTCTCGATTCTGTGGCTACTAATTCTGAAGCAAACTTGGATAGTTTGGTGAATTTCGTTTCGTATTCAGCCACACTTAAGGTCCCCTGGCGTAGTCCAATAAATTCGTCCTCCCTCCTTTCTTGAACTAAGGGTGGGAGGTATTTCTCGTTAAATTCTCTTACAAAATTCGCCCATGTCCAGACAGTCTGTTCTCTTTCCCACTTTGTTCTAATTACGTTCCACCATGCTCGGGCCGGTCCCTCAAATTGAAACACTGCGAAGTTCACCTGCCTCTGTTCAGTGTAATTCAAAGCTGTGAATATATTCACCATGGCCTCTAGCCACTGTTCAGCGATGTCCGGATCAGGCCCTCCAGCTAATTGTGGAGGTGCAAACTTCTGAAACCGCTCCAGAGCCTTATCCTCACCCGTCTCAGGGTTCCTGGGTTGATTTACGGGTATTTGATCTTGTTGATCTACTAATCTTGCCAAGATATCCGTCATTTGTTGCATTGCCGTCGCCATTTGGTCTCCGGTTGCAACTCTCGGTCCTTGTTCTTGTTCAGCGGACGTTTTTCCTTCTGCTCTAGGTTCTGTGGTCCGTTTAGTTCCACGGCCTCGACCACGTCCCTGACTACGTCTCCCGTCCATATTTTTCCTCCCCTCTCTTTTTTTCCAAAAGTAGTTTAATGAATAAATGCAATAAGGTGACTCAAAAGTAACCAAAATTGAGGCACCAAGTACACAAGTAAACATATATGCACATAGCACTCCACATATCAAGAAAATAGATGATCAGTTACACAAGTACGTATCAAGTCAGGTAAATATTCATATGCTCAATTACACCAATGAATGTCATGTAATAAGAATATATAAGCGAATCAAACGAGGAGATGATGTGTCGCCCAGTCTTAGCAAAGGTAACCCCGTCCGGTCCCTCACGTCACTTACTATTCACACCAGATATCCCTTAACCTCTTGTACTCATTCCAGTCGAACAAAGCCTGTTCATGTTCCCACAATACAAGCACTACCTCAACTCTGGAGTACTCGGGTACGAGAATTCGAAATAAGATAATTCACCTCTCGAGCTGGCCAGTCCCAAGAGTAAACCATCTACAATCGGAATTCCTCCCAGACGTACCTATCTATGGTCCTCAGATTCCGCAAGAAAATTTAAGGCCTATAACGTTCACAACTCATAGCTTATGCTCGAACGAGCACTTAATCCTTCATACCTAGTCACCACTCAGTCCAGGCTCACTCCGCGCAGAGACCACGCGAAGCAGGCTCTGATACCAACTGTGACAGCCCCACTTTCCCCTAAGGCGAACCAAAGGGTTCGGCGGACTGCCGGCCCAGCTCTCGCCGGGACTCAGTCGATCACTTCAAGCAACCATAAGAACATCTAACCACGATCCAACTTAAAACAAAACGTATATACAATAATATCTCAAGAAGAAGTACAACCGTCAAATATACAGAGGTTCTCAAATCACTATACAACCAGCCCGTGCCAAGCACTAGGGCGAGAACCATGACAAAAGAAAACCAAGGGCTAGACCCAGCTAGTCTATACCGGCTCTCGTCCTTGCTCGCCTTCCCCTGTTAAGGAAAACAAACTAAAGTGGTGTGCTATAAGCTCAGTGAGGTTCCAAACACATAGGCAACAAGAAGTTCAATGCATTCATTACATGTTACCAATAATTCAAATACAAAAGAAAGCGATAAACACCTTCATTAAAAGGATACGTGCTCACAAGGAGTCATTCGTTCATTCATTCATTCACCAGGCTCCACCAACCTCCATCAACCTACAAGGTAATACTCGAGTATACCAAAACGTTCACCCAGGTCCCTAATCGCCCGACCGAGTCCGCTTCTGGCTCGAGACGACCGGTAACAAGGGGCAATGGCCAGTTCAGCCAAAAGGCTTACATTCATGCACAAATAACATTTCACTCATTCAATCGTTGAAAATTTCACAATCGTTTAGGCCGAGTGCGATAAAGTACACACTTGCCTAGAAAACTCGTTTTAACAATCTTTGAAAGCATATAACATGTTATCAATCATTCATACCAGCCATATAATCATGAAACATATCAAACAAAGAACACTCACCTATACACGCAAAATAACGTCCACTTCCAATCACCAATGAAACCTAAAAGTAAACAAAGAACACATTACAATCCATTTTGCATGATTTGGATGAAATCAAGAATTACCCGACTACTCGCGAGTAAACGTATAAAATGACTTTTAAAGTGTCAATAGAGCATATGGATCCGTGGACGGGAATTACTCGGGTTCATAAACCAACCTAAAGATGTATTAGGTTTTAGAATGGTAAAATGATCATTGTATTTGCCAAGCGGAAATATACAGGTTCAAATAGAAATTTAGCCCTCGGCCACCTTTTGAAAGAGCCGGAAACATTTTCAGTAAATACGTCCAATTCATCACAAAATACATTCGCAAAATCACCTTAACTTGATCACATTACAAGAGGATAAACGGGCGGCATGTCCCTTGTGTTTACCTATTTTCCAGCCATTAATGGCTTCATTATTTTCCTCAAAACAGTCCCAACATCTCATATAGAATAATCTCATGTCCAAAAGCCGTTCACTAGGCTTAAAGTCATATAAATACAAAAATAAATACAAAAATCAAGCTAAAAAACATTTCCGGATAAAAACAGTTTTTGACACCATTTTGCGGTTTTGGCACCATTGGCACTACGATTATCGGACGAAGGTGCAAGATACATCGTTTCGAAGCTAACACACAACCCTACATTTCTTATGAAGACCTCCAAGGCCAAATCATGCATTTTCACGATCAAAAATGGAAAACTACACCAAAACCAGAATTCTGGGCACGAAACAGGTTTCATGAACAGTCAAGGGTATTTCGATCATTTCACATGCTACAGTGGTCGGATCAAGCTGAAATTTTGCAGGCAACTATTTTATACTATTGGAGACAACTTTCATGTTTTGCCCAAAATCTAATTCGGTAAGGATCATGGTGAAAAGTCCCGGCCAGATTGGGTGAAAAGACAACCCTGTTCGCTGAACTCCTACTAGACCAGTCGGGTATTTCCGTCTTATCTCAGGCTCCCGAGCTCGGATTGGGCTAAAAATTTACAGGCAACTAGAAAACATCATTGTCTACAACTTTCATGTATTGTGCTAAGGCCAATTCGACTTCTAACCTGGTCGAACAGAAACGGACAGAAAGGGGAAAAATGGAACCCTAATCTGGAAATTCATGCATTCATGTGCCAATTCTTCCATAACATCACATCTATAACCAACATAAACCATTAATTTGACATTAGCAAGATCAAAGAAAGAATTCCCTAGTTACTCACCTTGCAAGCTCAAGAAAGTAAGCAACTTAGCACCAATTTCTTCCAAACAACTCCACAACCAACCTCAATATCACCAAACTAAGAAGTTCTATGGAAAAATTTGAAGATTAAACGGTTGAATTGAAAGATTGGGCAAGATTGGAGCTTGAAAATTGAGAGAGTTTTCTTTCCTTTGTTCCTAGCAAGAACTTCGGCCAAGAGCTTCAAAATAAGAAGAATTTTGGGTCAATTTTGGTTTAAATGGTAAAGGCATGAATAGTGGTCAAAAGGTCAAAAAGGTAAGAATAAATCCTCAAGTGACACATGTCCTCTTCATTAATTGCTTGCCTAACTTTTTGTCTCTCTTACCGAAATTTATCCAAACCACGGCCAAGCATATATATACATTGGAAATCAACATTTACAAGCCAAACGGCAAACCAAGATATTCGTCTAGTTCATACATGTACCAAAAGCTATTTACACACCCAACATTGGTGGAAACAAAACACTTAGGGTTTTTACCCTCAAGGAGCTATTCAAAAATACATGTACAAGAGCTCAACTTGTCATCCAACTATCACAATCTTTTCCAAAAGTTTCATTTTCCTGTAAGGAAAACAAATAACACGGAATGAGCTAAAGCCCAGTGGTATACTACTACAATAGCAACCAATAGCATATAGCATAACCAATCACTTCAAGTACAGAAATAAACAATGGAGCAAAACGGTAAAAGGATACGGTCGGCTCTCAAGAGCCCATTTCCACGCTTGCAATCTTGATCCAACCTCATTGAGAACAGCTACAGTAATTTCGTCATAACTCACTCTACACTAATCCAAATGCCCTGAAATTTTACAGGCACCTTATACACATCAATACCTACAACTTTCATGTTTTGAGAAAAGTCCAATTCGGCCTCTAAACCTATGATCTAAAACCGGACAGAATTGGGAAAAATAAGAACCCTAACTTTCCATTTTCCATCCAAATCCAAAATTGATTGCATTTATCACCAATTCACACCTCTTAGAGTCATTATAGTCCATTGCCAATCATCAAAGATGGCTACAACATCCATTTCATATTACACCAGAAAATTCATCATAAAATGGAAAACTTCACCAAAACTCTTCAAATCAAGAAATAAATCATATATTCCAACACTTATGCCACCATTAAGCACAAAATAACCATCATTAAGTATAAGGAAGTAGTAAAACATCACTTACCTAAGAACAAGAGGTGTAGAGAGGTTGGCCACCTTAGAGCTTCAAACAAACTTCACTACAACCCTTACTAGCACTAGAAGATAGGAGTTTATGGAGTGAAATCTAGTCTAAGCCTTTGTTTATGGAAGATTGAAGCTTATGGAAGCTTGAGAGTTGAGGAATTTTCTTCTTCTTTGAGAGAGAGAGGGCCGGCCAACACAAGGAAGAAAATGGTGAATTTTGTGAATTTTTGGAGATATTAACTAATTTTGGTCAAAAGTCAAAAATTGTGAATAGTAATTCTTAAAGTCCACCCAATAGGAAAGTGACACTTGTCACCTCCATTAATGCCTTCTTATCTTTCTTTTCTCTCTCACATCAATCACTTCACACACACTATTTATCTCTTAACACCCGATAAATTTTTCACAGTATCCGAAACTTAACCTTAATGGCCGAATTTTTCCGAACTTTTCGCACTAGTGGGTCCCACATCCAATATACATTCTTAATTTTCTAAAAATTCACCAATACTAGCAAAATCATCTTAAAACTATAACTGCTCATAAAATCCACTAAGAAAATATTTCTAAGCCAGAAAATGCAGAAAACGTGCAATTAAGGGGTAATAAACCCTAGGAAAAATATTAGGGTTTTACGGGTTCTCACACTCTCCCCCCCTTAAAAGAATTTCGTCCTCGAAATTCCTTATCATTGACTACTCCGGGATTAAATTGAGCTTTATACTTCGCTAACAGATATGTGCCCCTTCACTGGCCAGGTTCAGTAAATTCTTACCTTCCACGTCCTCTAATGGGTCAAAAACTTGATGTTGTTCTAAGGAGTACACCCGAGAGGACACGTTCGATCCATCCTTGTCCCCCTTCGACTGGTCAGGGTGGGTCGTGGTTGGTGGCAGAGTCCCTTGCCTCTCGCGCAGGCGAGCTGGACAGTTAGCAATTTGATGGTCAGCACTCCCACAGAGCAAGCATTTTCCTCCTTTCCTCCAGCAGTTATCCTCTGAGTGGTTTAATTTTCCGCAATACCCGCAGAGTCCGCGTGCTGTAGAAGCCGAGCCTCCTCTTGACGGCCTCTCCGGTGACACTCCCGGCATCCTTACTCCTCCCGTTCCTCGTCCAAACTTGGGAGGGGTACTTTCATCCCCCTGCCCCGAACTACTTCCAGGAAATCCGCGTTTCTTAGCGTGGAAGTTTCGGACCTGCATTCGTGCACTTTCAACTCGTTGGGCTTTTTCCATTGCCTCGCTAAACGTAGCGATTTGAGCCGCCGCGAGGTCCTTCTGGATTTCTACGTTCAGGCCCTGGACAAATCGCCGTATTCTTCGTTGCTCGGTCAAGATCAACTCAGGCGCAAACTTGGATAAGCGGGTAAATTGACTTTCATATTCCGCCACAGTTTGAGCCCCTTGGCGGAGCCTAATGAACTCGTCCTCCTTCCTCTCCTGGACTAGAGGAGGGAAAAACTTGGCATTAAATTCTCGGATGAAGTTCACCCAAGTCCTAGGCGTCTGCTCCCGCTCCCATTTCTGTCTAATTACGTTCCACCAGGAACGGGCCGCTCCCTCAAGTTGAAACACGGCGAAAGTCACCTGCCGTTCATCGGGGTAGTGTAGGGCTGCAAATATGTCAACCATCTTTTCAAGCCATCTCTCAGCAACGTCCGGGTCGGGTTCCCCAACAAACTTTGGCGGAGCGAACTTTTGAAACCGTTCGAGAGCTCTATCTTCGCTCTCGATATGATGGCCAGGGTTTCCGGGGTTAGGGTTTGGATTTTGGCCCTGTTGCTGTACCACTTGTGCGAGCAAGTCTGTCATTTGCTGCATAGCAGCAGCTATCTGTACATTAGGGTTTACTTGCGGTTCCAGATTGGGTCCAGTAGAGGTTTCCCTCGTACCCCTAACCGGTGTGGGTTGCCTAGTTCTGCGTCCACGGCCTCGACCACTCCGAGTGCCTTCCATCAATCTAAGTCAATCTAGGTCACCAAATAAATATACTGTTAAAGGGCACCTAACCCTCCTTTCCGTAGCACCAGACAGGAACAATGAAACAAGAATAAGCAACTCAAACATTTACTGCGAAGAGCATCTAAACACATAACACGTATACATAGATCACATAACCAGGTTAAGCAATCATACGGAACAGTCAGTCAAGTACATATAAAGTCATTGCATGAAACAATAGGGTCCTCAAAAGTACTTTGAACAACTAGGTCACAAGTGCAAAAGAACTCACGAAAAGCTTTTCCCCTTCTAGGGCTTCGTCCAAATATTTATATCTTAATCAAGGTCGATCACGCTCAACCATACCCGAACAAACCACACGAAGTTTCATAGAATCGCCTTTTTAGTTCACCAAATCCTTTCTAACCTAGGCCTTCATATCTTTCGTATCCGGGCGCAAGAATCTCGTCTAAGATAATTCACATCTCGAGCCGGCCGGTCCCAAGAGTAAACCATCCTTATTAAAGATTCCTACCCGACATACATACCTAGCTTCCTCGAGTCCCATGATAATGATTCGTACACTTATCACATGCCCGGTTCATAACTTACGCTCAAACGAGCATTTAGACATATTCATGAAATTAGGACCACAACACCACTTGGCCCAGTCTCACTCCGCGCAAAGACCACGCGAAGTGGCTCTGATACCACCTGTGACAGCCCCACCTTCCCCTAAGGCGAACCAAAGGGGTTAGCGGACTGCCTGCCCAGCTCTCGCCAGGACTAACGGTTCAGTTTACGTCGATCTATTACGTTCCGGAACTTACCATTGCGCGCAAACAAGTCAAAATCACAAAATAAAAAAAAAATGAAAATCGAAGCCGAAATTTATCCAAACCACGGCCAAGCATATATATACATTGGAAATCAACATTTACAAGCCAAACGGCAAACCAAGATATTCGTCTAGTTCATACATGTACCAAAAGCTATTTACACACCCAACATTGGTGGAAACAAAACACTTAGGGTTTTTACCCTCAAGGAGCTATTCAAAAATACATGTACAAGAGCTCAACTTGTCATCCAACTATCACAATCTTTTCCAAAAGTTTCATTTTCCTGTAAGGAAAACAAATAACACGGAATGAGCTAAAGCCCAGTGGTATACTACTACAATAGCAACCAATAGCATATAGCATAACCAATCACTTCAAGTACAGAAATAAACAATGGAGCAAAACGGTAAAAGGATACGGTCGGCTCTCAAGAGCCCATTTCCACGCTTGCAATCTTGATCCAACCTCATTGACTCTCCGTCAATGTTAAAAGTACCAAACCGTAGACCACCCTTTACTTCCAATCCTTCCACCCATCATACCCCAACCGGGCCCGCACTCCATTCAGTCATTTTGGGTAATACTCGAGTATACCGGAACCAAGGGTCTCAATACCACAAGGTTCCCCAGTACAGTCCCCGTGGCAATTCAATCTTCACGACCAAGCCCTCGCCGGCTCGATCCAATTGACTACCAAACGGGGTTGAGCTCAGTAATACAGTAAGGTCGTTGGACATCGTCCAAACAACACCAAATCAGTTTCCATAAAATGGAATGCAATAACTCATATATCAAGTTCAGTAAGACAGTGAAACAGTGGACAATCAGTGATACTATCAAAAGGGGTGAGGGCGGTCAAGTACACCCTCACCTTAATCAATTCCAATATCCAAGTAAGCCTTCAAGGCATCACATATACATTTAGCAAAGCCACATAATAACATTTAAGTGAGTAGTACACTCACCAAACAATTAAGTGCTATTTCATGCACTTCCGTCAGGAGAATGTCGTGAACCACCGTCACGCCCTAGAACACGTAAACAAATGCAATGAGACTCGATAGCGAGTCACAAAACAATGCCAATCACAACCCCAATAGGGTTTTGCAAACATATATAAGCATCATAGGAAACCAGAAATTAGGAAAAGGGCTTTAACTTAGGCCTTGATAAGAAAACCGGTTTTGACGTCATAATGCGGTAATGGCACAACTCTCACTACAATTATCGGGTGGGGGTGTAAGACCCACCGTTTCGAAGCTATGGGACAGGGCTACAACAATGTAGAAGGTCACTCAATCCAGTTCCTAACAAAACTAGGTCAAATATACGAAATACTATACCAGAATTCCCAAAACAGGTTTGCAAAACGCAGAAAACTATAATCGGTATATCTCAGTCCATACAAGTCCAAATGCCGAAATTCCAAAGGCATATGTTAGCTAAGACATTCAGCTACATTTCATCAGAAGACACCAACTTCAAAATCCAAACCAATTCCAGTCAAAATAGCCAAATACAAACTCAGTTTTCGCATTCTGATCAAAGCAGAACAGCTACAGTAATTTCGTCATAACTCACTCTACACTAATCCAAATGCCCTGAAATTTTACAGGCACCTTATACACATCAATACCTACAACTTTCATGTTTTGAGAAAAGTCCAATTCGGCCTCTAAACCTATGATCTAAAACCGGACAGAATTGGGAAAAATAAGAACCCTAACTTTCCATTTTCCATCCAAATCCAAAATTGATTGCATTTATCACCAATTCACACCTCTTAGAGTCATTATAGTCCATTGCCAATCATCAAAGATGGCTACAACATCCATTTCATATTACACCAGAAAATTCATCATAAAATGGAAAACTTCACCAAAACTCTTCAAATCAAGAAATAAATCATATATTCCAACACTTATGCCACCATTAAGCACAAAATAACCATCATTAAGTATAAGGAAGTAGTAAAACATCACTTACCTAAGAACAAGAGGTGTAGAGAGGTTGGCCACCTTAGAGCTTCAAACAAACTTCACTACAACCCTTACTAGCACTAGAAGATAGGAGTTTATGGAGTGAAATCTAGTCTAAGCCTTTGTTTATGGAAGATTGAAGCTTATGGAAGCTTGAGAGTTGAGGAATTTTCTTCTTCTTTGAGAGAGAGAGGGCCGGCCAACACAAGGAAGAAAATGGTGAATTTTGTGAATTTTTGGAGATATTAACTAATTTTGGTCAAAAGTCAAAAATTGTGAATAGTAATTCTTAAAGTCCACCCAATAGGAAAGTGACACTTGTCACCTCCATTAATGCCTTCTTATCTTTCTTTTCTCTCTCACATCAATCACTTCACACACACTATTTATCTCTTAACACCCGATAAATTTTTCACAGTATCCGAAACTTAACCTTAATGGCCGAATTTTTCCGAACTTTTCGCACTAGTGGGTCCCACATCCAATATACATTCTTAATTTTCTAAAAATTCACCAATACTAGCAAAATCATCTTAAAACTATAACTGCTCATAAAATCCACTAAGAAAATATTTCTAAGCCAGAAAATGCAGAAAACGTGCAATTAAGGGGTAATAAACCCTAGGAAAAATATTAGGGTTTTACGGGTTCTCACACTCTCCCCCCCTTAAAAGAATTTCGTCCTCGAAATTCCTTATCATTGACTACTCCGGGATTAAATTGAGCTTTATACTTCGCTAACAGATATGTGCCCCTTCACTGGCCAGGTTCAGTAAATTCTTACCTTCCACGTCCTCTAATGGGTCAAAAACTTGATGTTGTTCTAAGGAGTACACCCGAGAGGACACGTTCGATCCATCCTTGTCCCCCTTCGACTGGTCAGGGTGGGTCGTGGTTGGTGGCAGAGTCCCTTGCCTCTCGCGCAGGCGAGCTGGACAGTTAGCAATTTGATGGTCAGCACTCCCACAGAGCAAGCATTTTCCTCCTTTCCTCCAGCAGTTATCCTCTGAGTGGTTTAATTTTCCGCAATACCCGCAGAGTCCGCGTGCTGTAGAAGCCGAGCCTCCTCTTGACGGCCTCTCCGGTGACACTCCCGGCATCCTTACTCCTCCCGTTCCTCGTCCAAACTTGGGAGGGGTACTTTCATCCCCCTGCCCCGAACTACTTCCAGGAAATCCGCGTTTCTTAGCGTGGAAGTTTCGGACCTGCATTCGTGCACTTTCAACTCGTTGGGCTTTTTCCATTGCCTCGCTAAACGTAGCGATTTGAGCCGCCGCGAGGTCCTTCTGGATTTCTACGTTCAGGCCCTGGACAAATCGCCGTATTCTTCGTTGCTCGGTCAAGATCAACTCAGGCGCAAACTTGGATAAGCGGGTAAATTGACTTTCATATTCCGCCACAGTTTGAGCCCCTTGGCGGAGCCTAATGAACTCGTCCTCCTTCCTCTCCTGGACTAGAGGAGGGAAAAACTTGGCATTAAATTCTCGGATGAAGTTCACCCAAGTCCTAGGCGTCTGCTCCCGCTCCCATTTCTGTCTAATTACGTTCCACCAGGAACGGGCCGCTCCCTCAAGTTGAAACACGGCGAAAGTCACCTGCCGTTCATCGGGGTAGTGTAGGGCTGCAAATATGTCAACCATCTTTTCAAGCCATCTCTCAGCAACGTCCGGGTCGGGTTCCCCAACAAACTTTGGCGGAGCGAACTTTTGAAACCGTTCGAGAGCTCTATCTTCGCTCTCGATATGATGGCCAGGGTTTCCGGGGTTAGGGTTTGGATTTTGGCCCTGTTGCTGTACCACTTGTGCGAGCAAGTCTGTCATTTGCTGCATAGCAGCAGCTATCTGTACATTAGGGTTTACTTGCGGTTCCAGATTGGGTCCAGTAGAGGTTTCCCTCGTACCCCTAACCGGTGTGGGTTGCCTAGTTCTGCGTCCACGGCCTCGACCACTCCGAGTGCCTTCCATCAATCTAAGTCAATCTAGGTCACCAAATAAATATACTGTTAAAGGGCACCTAACCCTCCTTTCCGTAGCACCAGACAGGAACAATGAAACAAGAATAAGCAACTCAAACATTTACTGCGAAGAGCATCTAAACACATAACACGTATACATAGATCACATAACCAGGTTAAGCAATCATACGGAACAGTCAGTCAAGTACATATAAAGTCATTGCATGAAACAATAGGGTCCTCAAAAGTACTTTGAACAACTAGGTCACAAGTGCAAAAGAACTCACGAAAAGCTTTTCCCCTTCTAGGGCTTCGTCCAAATATTTATATCTTAATCAAGGTCGATCACGCTCAACCATACCCGAACAAACCACACGAAGTTTCATAGAATCGCCTTTTTAGTTCACCAAATCCTTTCTAACCTAGGCCTTCATATCTTTCGTATCCGGGCGCAAGAATCTCGTCTAAGATAATTCACATCTCGAGCCGGCCGGTCCCAAGAGTAAACCATCCTTATTAAAGATTCCTACCCGACATACATACCTAGCTTCCTCGAGTCCCATGATAATGATTCGTACACTTATCACATGCCCGGTTCATAACTTACGCTCAAACGAGCATTTAGACATATTCATGAAATTAGGACCACAACACCACTTGGCCCAGTCTCACTCCGCGCAAAGACCACGCGAAGTGGCTCTGATACCACCTGTGACAGCCCCACCTTCCCCTAAGGCGAACCAAAGGGGTTAGCGGACTGCCTGCCCAGCTCTCGCCAGGACTAACGGTTCAGTTTACGTCGATCTATTACGTTCCGGAACTTACCATTGCGCGCAAACAAGTCAAAATCACAAAATAAAAAAAAAATGAAAATCGAAGCCGAAATTTATCCAAACCACGGCCAAGCATATATATACATTGGAAATCAACATTTACAAGCCAAACGGCAAACCAAGATATTCGTCTAGTTCATACATGTACCAAAAGCTATTTACACACCCAACATTGGTGGAAACAAAACACTTAGGGTTTTTACCCTCAAGGAGCTATTCAAAAATACATGTACAAGAGCTCAACTTGTCATCCAACTATCACAATCTTTTCCAAAAGTTTCATTTTCCTGTAAGGAAAACAAATAACACGGAATGAGCTAAAGCCCAGTGGTATACTACTACAATAGCAACCAATAGCATATAGCATAACCAATCACTTCAAGTACAGAAATAAACAATGGAGCAAAACGGTAAAAGGATACGGTCGGCTCTCAAGAGCCCATTTCCACGCTTGCAATCTTGATCCAACCTCATTGACTCTCCGTCAATGTTAAAAGTACCAAACCGTAGACCACCCTTTACTTCCAATCCTTCCACCCATCATACCCCAACCGGGCCCGCACTCCATTCAGTCATTTTGGGTAATACTCGAGTATACCGGAACCAAGGGTCTCAATACCACAAGGTTCCCCAGTACAGTCCCCGTGGCAATTCAATCTTCACGACCAAGCCCTCGCCGGCTCGATCCAATTGACTACCAAACGGGGTTGAGCTCAGTAATACAGTAAGGTCGTTGGACATCGTCCAAACAACACCAAATCAGTTTCCATAAAATGGAATGCAATAACTCATATATCAAGTTCAGTAAGACAGTGAAACAGTGGACAATCAGTGATACTATCAAAAGGGGTGAGGGCGGTCAAGTACACCCTCACCTTAATCAATTCCAATATCCAAGTAAGCCTTCAAGGCATCACATATACATTTAGCAAAGCCACATAATAACATTTAAGTGAGTAGTACACTCACCAAACAATTAAGTGCTATTTCATGCACTTCCGTCAGGAGAATGTCGTGAACCACCGTCACGCCCTAGAACACGTAAACAAATGCAATGAGACTCGATAGCGAGTCACAAAACAATGCCAATCACAACCCCAATAGGGTTTTGCAAACATATATAAGCATCATAGGAAACCAGAAATTAGGAAAAGGGCTTTAACTTAGGCCTTGATAAGAAAACCGGTTTTGACGTCATAATGCGGTAATGGCACAACTCTCACTACAATTATCGGGTGGGGGTGTAAGACCCACCGTTTCGAAGCTATGGGACAGGGCTACAACAATGTAGAAGGTCACTCAATCCAGTTCCTAACAAAACTAGGTCAAATATACGAAATACTATACCAGAATTCCCAAAACAGGTTTGCAAAACGCAGAAAACTATAATCGGTATATCTCAGTCCATACAAGTCCAAATGCCGAAATTCCAAAGGCATATGTTAGCTAAGACATTCAGCTACATTTCATCAGAAGACACCAACTTCAAAATCCAAACCAATTCCAGTCAAAATAGCCAAATACAAACTCAGTTTTCGCATTCTGATCAAAGCAGAACAGCTACAGTAATTTCGTCATAACTCACTCTACACTAATCCAAATGCCCTGAAATTTTACAGGCACCTTATACACATCAATACCTACAACTTTCATGTTTTGAGAAAAGTCCAATTCGGCCTCTAAACCTATGATCTAAAACCGGACAGAATTGGGAAAAATAAGAACCCTAACTTTCCATTTTCCATCCAAATCCAAAATTGATTGCATTTATCACCAATTCACACCTCTTAGAGTCATTATAGTCCATTGCCAATCATCAAAGATGGCTACAACATCCATTTCATATTACACCAGAAAATTCATCATAAAATGGAAAACTTCACCAAAACTCTTCAAATCAAGAAATAAATCATATATTCCAACACTTATGCCACCATTAAGCACAAAATAACCATCATTAAGTATAAGGAAGTAGTAAAACATCACTTACCTAAGAACAAGAGGTGTAGAGAGGTTGGCCACCTTAGAGCTTCAAACAAACTTCACTACAACCCTTACTAGCACTAGAAGATAGGAGTTTATGGAGTGAAATCTAGTCTAAGCCTTTGTTTATGGAAGATTGAAGCTTATGGAAGCTTGAGAGTTGAGGAATTTTCTTCTTCTTTGAGAGAGAGAGGGCCGGCCAACACAAGGAAGAAAATGGTGAATTTTGTGAATTTTTGGAGATATTAACTAATTTTGGTCAAAAGTCAAAAATTGTGAATAGTAATTCTTAAAGTCCACCCAATAGGAAAGTGACACTTGTCACCTCCATTAATGCCTTCTTATCTTTCTTTTCTCTCTCACATCAATCACTTCACACACACTATTTATCTCTTAACACCCGATAAATTTTTCACAGTATCCGAAACTTAACCTTAATGGCCGAATTTTTCCGAACTTTTCGCACTAGTGGGTCCCACATCCAATATACATTCTTAATTTTCTAAAAATTCACCAATACTAGCAAAATCATCTTAAAACTATAACTGCTCATAAAATCCACTAAGAAAATATTTCTAAGCCAGAAAATGCAGAAAACGTGCAATTAAGGGGTAATAAACCCTAGGAAAAATATTAGGGTTTTACGGGTTCTCACACTCTCCCCCCCTTAAAAGAATTTCGTCCTCGAAATTCCTTATCATTGACTACTCCGGGATTAAATTGAGCTTTATACTTCGCTAACAGATATGTGCCCCTTCACTGGCCAGGTTCAGTAAATTCTTACCTTCCACGTCCTCTAATGGGTCAAAAACTTGATGTTGTTCTAAGGAGTACACCCGAGAGGACACGTTCGATCCATCCTTGTCCCCCTTCGACTGGTCAGGGTGGGTCGTGGTTGGTGGCAGAGTCCCTTGCCTCTCGCGCAGGCGAGCTGGACAGTTAGCAATTTGATGGTCAGCACTCCCACAGAGCAAGCATTTTCCTCCTTTCCTCCAGCAGTTATCCTCTGAGTGGTTTAATTTTCCGCAATACCCGCAGAGTCCGCGTGCTGTAGAAGCCGAGCCTCCTCTTGACGGCCTCTCCGGTGACACTCCCGGCATCCTTACTCCTCCCGTTCCTCGTCCAAACTTGGGAGGGGTACTTTCATCCCCCTGCCCCGAACTACTTCCAGGAAATCCGCGTTTCTTAGCGTGGAAGTTTCGGACCTGCATTCGTGCACTTTCAACTCGTTGGGCTTTTTCCATTGCCTCGCTAAACGTAGCGATTTGAGCCGCCGCGAGGTCCTTCTGGATTTCTACGTTCAGGCCCTGGACAAATCGCCGTATTCTTCGTTGCTCGGTCAAGATCAACTCAGGCGCAAACTTGGATAAGCGGGTAAATTGACTTTCATATTCCGCCACAGTTTGAGCCCCTTGGCGGAGCCTAATGAACTCGTCCTCCTTCCTCTCCTGGACTAGAGGAGGGAAAAACTTGGCATTAAATTCTCGGATGAAGTTCACCCAAGTCCTAGGCGTCTGCTCCCGCTCCCATTTCTGTCTAATTACGTTCCACCAGGAACGGGCCGCTCCCTCAAGTTGAAACACGGCGAAAGTCACCTGCCGTTCATCGGGGTAGTGTAGGGCTGCAAATATGTCAACCATCTTTTCAAGCCATCTCTCAGCAACGTCCGGGTCGGGTTCCCCAACAAACTTTGGCGGAGCGAACTTTTGAAACCGTTCGAGAGCTCTATCTTCGCTCTCGATATGATGGCCAGGGTTTCCGGGGTTAGGGTTTGGATTTTGGCCCTGTTGCTGTACCACTTGTGCGAGCAAGTCTGTCATTTGCTGCATAGCAGCAGCTATCTGTACATTAGGGTTTACTTGCGGTTCCAGATTGGGTCCAGTAGAGGTTTCCCTCGTACCCCTAACCGGTGTGGGTTGCCTAGTTCTGCGTCCACGGCCTCGACCACTCCGAGTGCCTTCCATCAATCTAAGTCAATCTAGGTCACCAAATAAATATACTGTTAAAGGGCACCTAACCCTCCTTTCCGTAGCACCAGACAGGAACAATGAAACAAGAATAAGCAACTCAAACATTTACTGCGAAGAGCATCTAAACACATAACACGTATACATAGATCACATAACCAGGTTAAGCAATCATACGGAACAGTCAGTCAAGTACATATAAAGTCATTGCATGAAACAATAGGGTCCTCAAAAGTACTTTGAACAACTAGGTCACAAGTGCAAAAGAACTCACGAAAAGCTTTTCCCCTTCTAGGGCTTCGTCCAAATATTTATATCTTAATCAAGGTCGATCACGCTCAACCATACCCGAACAAACCACACGAAGTTTCATAGAATCGCCTTTTTAGTTCACCAAATCCTTTCTAACCTAGGCCTTCATATCTTTCGTATCCGGGCGCAAGAATCTCGTCTAAGATAATTCACATCTCGAGCCGGCCGGTCCCAAGAGTAAACCATCCTTATTAAAGATTCCTACCCGACATACATACCTAGCTTCCTCGAGTCCCATGATAATGATTCGTACACTTATCACATGCCCGGTTCATAACTTACGCTCAAACGAGCATTTAGACATATTCATGAAATTAGGACCACAACACCACTTGGCCCAGTCTCACTCCGCGCAAAGACCACGCGAAGTGGCTCTGATACCACCTGTGACAGCCCCACCTTCCCCTAAGGCGAACCAAAGGGGTTAGCGGACTGCCTGCCCAGCTCTCGCCAGGACTAACGGTTCAGTTTACGTCGATCTATTACGTTCCGGAACTTACCATTGCGCGCAAACAAGTCAAAATCACAAAATAAAAAAAAAATGAAAATCGAAGCCGAAATTTATCCAAACCACGGCCAAGCATATATATACATTGGAAATCAACATTTACAAGCCAAACGGCAAACCAAGATATTCGTCTAGTTCATACATGTACCAAAAGCTATTTACACACCCAACATTGGTGGAAACAAAACACTTAGGGTTTTTACCCTCAAGGAGCTATTCAAAAATACATGTACAAGAGCTCAACTTGTCATCCAACTATCACAATCTTTTCCAAAAGTTTCATTTTCCTGTAAGGAAAACAAATAACACGGAATGAGCTAAAGCCCAGTGGTATACTACTACAATAGCAACCAATAGCATATAGCATAACCAATCACTTCAAGTACAGAAATAAACAATGGAGCAAAACGGTAAAAGGATACGGTCGGCTCTCAAGAGCCCATTTCCACGCTTGCAATCTTGATCCAACCTCATTGACTCTCCGTCAATGTTAAAAGTACCAAACCGTAGACCACCCTTTACTTCCAATCCTTCCACCCATCATACCCCAACCGGGCCCGCACTCCATTCAGTCATTTTGGGTAATACTCGAGTATACCGGAACCAAGGGTCTCAATACCACAAGGTTCCCCAGTACAGTCCCCGTGGCAATTCAATCTTCACGACCAAGCCCTCGCCGGCTCGATCCAATTGACTACCAAACGGGGTTGAGCTCAGTAATACAGTAAGGTCGTTGGACATCGTCCAAACAACACCAAATCAGTTTCCATAAAATGGAATGCAATAACTCATATATCAAGTTCAGTAAGACAGTGAAACAGTGGACAATCAGTGATACTATCAAAAGGGGTGAGGGCGGTCAAGTACACCCTCACCTTAATCAATTCCAATATCCAAGTAAGCCTTCAAGGCATCACATATACATTTAGCAAAGCCACATAATAACATTTAAGTGAGTAGTACACTCACCAAACAATTAAGTGCTATTTCATGCACTTCCGTCAGGAGAATGTCGTGAACCACCGTCACGCCCTAGAACACGTAAACAAATGCAATGAGACTCGATAGCGAGTCACAAAACAATGCCAATCACAACCCCAATAGGGTTTTGCAAACATATATAAGCATCATAGGAAACCAGAAATTAGGAAAAGGGCTTTAACTTAGGCCTTGATAAGAAAACCGGTTTTGACGTCATAATGCGGTAATGGCACAACTCTCACTACAATTATCGGGTGGGGGTGTAAGACCCACCGTTTCGAAGCTATGGGACAGGGCTACAACAATGTAGAAGGTCACTCAATCCAGTTCCTAACAAAACTAGGTCAAATATACGAAATACTATACCAGAATTCCCAAAACAGGTTTGCAAAACGCAGAAAACTGTAATCGGTATATCTCAGTCCATACAAGTCCAAATGCCGAAATTCCAAAGGCATATGTTAGCTAAGACATTCAGCTACATTTCATCAGAAGACACCAACTTCAAAATCCAAACCAATTCCAGTCAAAATAGCCAAATACAAACTCAGTTTTCGCATTCTGATCAAAGCAGAACAGCTACAGTAATTTCGTCATAACTCACTCTACACTAATCCAAATGCCCTGAAATTTTACAGGCACCTTATACACATCAATACCTACAACTTTCATGTTTTGAGAAAAGTCCAATTCGGCCTCTAAACCTATGATCTAAAACCGGACAGAATTGGGAAAAATAAGAACCCTAACTTTCCATTTTCCATCCAAATCCAAAATTGATTGCATTTATCACCAATTCACACCTCTTAGAGTCATTATAGTCCATTGCCAATCATCAAAGATGGCTACAACATCCATTTCATATTACACCAGAAAATTCATCATAAAATGGAAAACTTCACCAAAACTCTTCAAATCAAGAAATAAATCATATATTCCAACACTTATGCCACCATTAAGCACAAAATAACCATCATTAAGTATAAGGAAGTAGTAAAACATCACTTACCTAAGAACAAGAGGTGTAGAGAGGTTGGCCACCTTAGAGCTTCAAACAAACTTCACTACAACCCTTACTAGCACTAGAAGATAGGAGTTTATGGAGTGAAATCTAGTCTAAGCCTTTGTTTATGGAAGATTGAAGCTTATGGAAGCTTGAGAGTTGAGGAATTTTCTTCTTCTTTGAGAGAGAGAGGGCCGGCCAACACAAGGAAGAAAATGGTGAATTTTGTGAATTTTTGGAGATATTAACTAATTTTGGTCAAAAGTCAAAAATTGTGAATAGTAATTCTTAAAGTCCACCCAATAGGAAAGTGACACTTGTCACCTCCATTAATGCCTTCTTATCTTTCTTTTCTCTCTCACATCAATCACTTCACACACACTATTTATCTCTTAACACCCGATAAATTTTTCACAGTATCCGAAACTTAACCTTAATGGCCGAATTTTTCCGAACTTTTCGCACTAGTGGGTCCCACATCCAATATACATTCTTAATTTTCTAAAAATTCACCAATACTAGCAAAATCATCTTAAAACTATAACTGCTCATAAAATCCACTAAGAAAATATTTCTAAGCCAGAAAATGCAGAAAACGTGCAATTAAGGGGTAATAAACCCTAGGAAAAATATTAGGGTTTTACGGGTTCTCACACTCTCCCCCCCTTAAAAGAATTTCGTCCTCGAAATTCCTTATCATTGACTACTCCGGGATTAAATTGAGCTTTATACTTCGCTAACAGATATGTGCCCCTTCACTGGCCAGGTTCAGTAAATTCTTACCTTCCACGTCCTCTAATGGGTCAAAAACTTGATGTTGTTCTAAGGAGTACACCCGAGAGGACACGTTCGATCCATCCTTGTCCCCCTTCGACTGGTCAGGGTGGGTCGTGGTTGGTGGCAGAGTCCCTTGCCTCTCGCGCAGGCGAGCTGGACAGTTAGCAATTTGATGGTCAGCACTCCCACAGAGCAAGCATTTTCCTCCTTTCCTCCAGCAGTTATCCTCTGAGTGGTTTAATTTTCCGCAATACCCGCAGAGTCCGCGTGCTGTAGAAGCCGAGCCTCCTCTTGACGGCCTCTCCGGTGACACTCCCGGCATCCTTACTCCTCCCGTTCCTCGTCCAAACTTGGGAGGGGTACTTTCATCCCCCTGCCCCGAACTACTTCCAGGAAATCCGCGTTTCTTAGCGTGGAAGTTTCGGACCTGCATTCGTGCACTTTCAACTCGTTGGGCTTTTTCCATTGCCTCGCTAAACGTAGCGATTTGAGCCGCCGCGAGGTCCTTCTGGATTTCTACGTTCAGGCCCTGGACAAATCGCCGTATTCTTCGTTGCTCGGTCAAGATCAACTCAGGCGCAAACTTGGATAAGCGGGTAAATTGACTTTCATATTCCGCCACAGTTTGAGCCCCTTGGCGGAGCCTAATGAACTCGTCCTCCTTCCTCTCCTGGACTAGAGGAGGGAAAAACTTGGCATTAAATTCTCGGATGAAGTTCACCCAAGTCCTAGGCGTCTGCTCCCGCTCCCATTTCTGTCTAATTACGTTCCACCAGGAACGGGCCGCTCCCTCAAGTTGAAACACGGCGAAAGTCACCTGCCGTTCATCGGGGTAGTGTAGGGCTGCAAATATGTCAACCATCTTTTCAAGCCATCTCTCAGCAACGTCCGGGTCGGGTTCCCCAACAAACTTTGGCGGAGCGAACTTTTGAAACCGTTCGAGAGCTCTATCTTCGCTCTCGATATGATGGCCAGGGTTTCCGGGGTTAGGGTTTGGATTTTGGCCCTGTTGCTGTACCACTTGTGCGAGCAAGTCTGTCATTTGCTGCATAGCAGCAGCTATCTGTACATTAGGGTTTACTTGCGGTTCCAGATTGGGTCCAGTAGAGGTTTCCCTCGTACCCCTAACCGGTGTGGGTTGCCTAGTTCTGCGTCCACGGCCTCGACCACTCCGAGTGCCTTCCATCAATCTAAGTCAATCTAGGTCACCAAATAAATATACTGTTAAAGGGCACCTAACCCTCCTTTCCGTAGCACCAGACAGGAACAATGAAACAAGAATAAGCAACTCAAACATTTACTGCGAAGAGCATCTAAACACATAACACGTATACATAGATCACATAACCAGGTTAAGCAATCATACGGAACAGTCAGTCAAGTACATATAAAGTCATTGCATGAAACAATAGGGTCCTCAAAAGTACTTTGAACAACTAGGTCACAAGTGCAAAAGAACTCACGAAAAGCTTTTCCCCTTCTAGGGCTTCGTCCAAATATTTATATCTTAATCAAGGTCGATCACGCTCAACCATACCCGAACAAACCACACGAAGTTTCATAGAATCGCCTTTTTAGTTCACCAAATCCTTTCTAACCTAGGCCTTCATATCTTTCGTATCCGGGCGCAAGAATCTCGTCTAAGATAATTCACATCTCGAGCCGGCCGGTCCCAAGAGTAAACCATCCTTATTAAAGATTCCTACCCGACATACATACCTAGCTTCCTCGAGTCCCATGATAATGATTCGTACACTTATCACATGCCCGGTTCATAACTTACGCTCAAACGAGCATTTAGACATATTCATGAAATTAGGACCACAACACCACTTGGCCCAGTCTCACTCCGCGCAAAGACCACGCGAAGTGGCTCTGATACCACCTGTGACAGCCCCACCTTCCCCTAAGGCGAACCAAAGGGGTTAGCGGACTGCCTGCCCAGCTCTCGCCAGGACTAACGGTTCAGTTTACGTCGATCTATTACGTTCCGGAACTTACCATTGCGCGCAAACAAGTCAAAATCACAAAATAAAAAAAAAATGAAAATCGAAGCCGAAATTTATCCAAACCACGGCCAAGCATATATATACATTGGAAATCAACATTTACAAGCCAAACGGCAAACCAAGATATTCGTCTAGTTCATACATGTACCAAAAGCTATTTACACACCCAACATTGGTGGAAACAAAACACTTAGGGTTTTTACCCTCAAGGAGCTATTCAAAAATACATGTACAAGAGCTCAACTTGTCATCCAACTATCACAATCTTTTCCAAAAGTTTCATTTTCCTGTAAGGAAAACAAATAACACGGAATGAGCTAAAGCCCAGTGGTATACTACTACAATAGCAACCAATAGCATATAGCATAACCAATCACTTCAAGTACAGAAATAAACAATGGAGCAAAACGGTAAAAGGATACGGTCGGCTCTCAAGAGCCCATTTCCACGCTTGCAATCTTGATCCAACCTCATTGACTCTCCGTCAATGTTAAAAGTACCAAACCGTAGACCACCCTTTACTTCCAATCCTTCCACCCATCATACCCCAACCGGGCCCGCACTCCATTCAGTCATTTTGGGTAATACTCGAGTATACCGGAACCAAGGGTCTCAATACCACAAGGTTCCCCAGTACAGTCCCCGTGGCAATTCAATCTTCACGACCAAGCCCTCGCCGGCTCGATCCAATTGACTACCAAACGGGGTTGAGCTCAGTAATACAGTAAGGTCGTTGGACATCGTCCAAACAACACCAAATCAGTTTCCATAAAATGGAATGCAATAACTCATATATCAAGTTCAGTAAGACAGTGAAACAGTGGACAATCAGTGATACTATCAAAAGGGGTGAGGGCGGTCAAGTACACCCTCACCTTAATCAATTCCAATATCCAAGTAAGCCTTCAAGGCATCACATATACATTTAGCAAAGCCACATAATAACATTTAAGTGAGTAGTACACTCACCAAACAATTAAGTGCTATTTCATGCACTTCCGTCAGGAGAATGTCGTGAACCACCGTCACGCCCTAGAACACGTAAACAAATGCAATGAGACTCGATAGCGAGTCACAAAACAATGCCAATCACAACCCCAATAGGGTTTTGCAAACATATATAAGCATCATAGGAAACCAGAAATTAGGAAAAGGGCTTTAACTTAGGCCTTGATAAGAAAACCGGTTTTGACGTCATAATGCGGTAATGGCACAACTCTCACTACAATTATCGGGTGGGGGTGTAAGACCCACCGTTTCGAAGCTATGGGACAGGGCTACAACAATGTAGAAGGTCACTCAATCCAGTTCCTAACAAAACTAGGTCAAATATACGAAATACTATACCAGAATTCCCAAAACAGGTTTGCAAAACGCAGAAAACTGTAATCGGTATATCTCAGTCCATACAAGTCCAAATGCCGAAATTCCAAAGGCATATGTTAGCTAAGACATTCAGCTACATTTCATCAGAAGACACCAACTTCAAAATCCAAACCAATTCCAGTCAAAATAGCCAAATACAAACTCAGTTTTCGCATTCTGATCAAAGCAGAACAGCTACAGTAATTTCGTCATAACTCACTCTACACTAATCCAAATGCCCTGAAATTTTACAGGCACCTTATACACATCAATACCTACAACTTTCATGTTTTGAGAAAAGTCCAATTCGGCCTCTAAACCTATGATCTAAAACCGGACAGAATTGGGAAAAATAAGAACCCTAACTTTCCATTTTCCATCCAAATCCAAAATTGATTGCATTTATCACCAATTCACACCTCTTAGAGTCATTATAGTCCATTGCCAATCATCAAAGATGGCTACAACATCCATTTCATATTACACCAGAAAATTCATCATAAAATGGAAAACTTCACCAAAACTCTTCAAATCAAGAAATAAATCATATATTCCAACACTTATGCCACCATTAAGCACAAAATAACCATCATTAAGTATAAGGAAGTAGTAAAACATCACTTACCTAAGAACAAGAGGTGTAGAGAGGTTGGCCACCTTAGAGCTTCAAACAAACTTCACTACAACCCTTACTAGCACTAGAAGATAGGAGTTTATGGAGTGAAATCTAGTCTAAGCCTTTGTTTATGGAAGATTGAAGCTTATGGAAGCTTGAGAGTTGAGGAATTTTCTTCTTCTTTGAGAGAGAGAGGGCCGGCCAACACAAGGAAGAAAATGGTGAATTTTGTGAATTTTTGGAGATATTAACTAATTTTGGTCAAAAGTCAAAAATTGTGAATAGTAATTCTTAAAGTCCACCCAATAGGAAAGTGACACTTGTCACCTCCATTAATGCCTTCTTATCTTTCTTTTCTCTCTCACATCAATCACTTCACACACACTATTTATCTCTTAACACCCGATAAATTTTTCACAGTATCCGAAACTTAACCTTAATGGCCGAATTTTTCCGAACTTTTCGCACTAGTGGGTCCCACATCCAATATACATTCTTAATTTTCTAAAAATTCACCAATACTAGCAAAATCATCTTAAAACTATAACTGCTCATAAAATCCACTAAGAAAATATTTCTAAGCCAGAAAATGCAGAAAACGTGCAATTAAGGGGTAATAAACCCTAGGAAAAATATTAGGGTTTTACGGGTTCTCACACTCTCCCCCCCTTAAAAGAATTTCGTCCTCGAAATTCCTTATCATTGACTACTCCGGGATTAAATTGAGCTTTATACTTCGCTAACAGATATGTGCCCCTTCACTGGCCAGGTTCAGTAAATTCTTACCTTCCACGTCCTCTAATGGGTCAAAAACTTGATGTTGTTCTAAGGAGTACACCCGAGAGGACACGTTCGATCCATCCTTGTCCCCCTTCGACTGGTCAGGGTGGGTCGTGGTTGGTGGCAGAGTCCCTTGCCTCTCGCGCAGGCGAGCTGGACAGTTAGCAATTTGATGGTCAGCACTCCCACAGAGCAAGCATTTTCCTCCTTTCCTCCAGCAGTTATCCTCTGAGTGGTTTAATTTTCCGCAATACCCGCAGAGTCCGCGTGCTGTAGAAGCCGAGCCTCCTCTTGACGGCCTCTCCGGTGACACTCCCGGCATCCTTACTCCTCCCGTTCCTCGTCCAAACTTGGGAGGGGTACTTTCATCCCCCTGCCCCGAACTACTTCCAGGAAATCCGCGTTTCTTAGCGTGGAAGTTTCGGACCTGCATTCGTGCACTTTCAACTCGTTGGGCTTTTTCCATTGCCTCGCTAAACGTAGCGATTTGAGCCGCCGCGAGGTCCTTCTGGATTTCTACGTTCAGGCCCTGGACAAATCGCCGTATTCTTCGTTGCTCGGTCAAGATCAACTCAGGCGCAAACTTGGATAAGCGGGTAAATTGACTTTCATATTCCGCCACAGTTTGAGCCCCTTGGCGGAGCCTAATGAACTCGTCCTCCTTCCTCTCCTGGACTAGAGGAGGGAAAAACTTGGCATTAAATTCTCGGATGAAGTTCACCCAAGTCCTAGGCGTCTGCTCCCGCTCCCATTTCTGTCTAATTACGTTCCACCAGGAACGGGCCGCTCCCTCAAGTTGAAACACGGCGAAAGTCACCTGCCGTTCATCGGGGTAGTGTAGGGCTGCAAATATGTCAACCATCTTTTCAAGCCATCTCTCAGCAACGTCCGGGTCGGGTTCCCCAACAAACTTTGGCGGAGCGAACTTTTGAAACCGTTCGAGAGCTCTATCTTCGCTCTCGATATGATGGCCAGGGTTTCCGGGGTTAGGGTTTGGATTTTGGCCCTGTTGCTGTACCACTTGTGCGAGCAAGTCTGTCATTTGCTGCATAGCAGCAGCTATCTGTACATTAGGGTTTACTTGCGGTTCCAGATTGGGTCCAGTAGAGGTTTCCCTCGTACCCCTAACCGGTGTGGGTTGCCTAGTTCTGCGTCCACGGCCTCGACCACTCCGAGTGCCTTCCATCAATCTAAGTCAATCTAGGTCACCAAATAAATATACTGTTAAAGGGCACCTAACCCTCCTTTCCGTAGCACCAGACAGGAACAATGAAACAAGAATAAGCAACTCAAACATTTACTGCGAAGAGCATCTAAACACATAACACGTATACATAGATCACATAACCAGGTTAAGCAATCATACGGAACAGTCAGTCAAGTACATATAAAGTCATTGCATGAAACAATAGGGTCCTCAAAAGTACTTTGAACAACTAGGTCACAAGTGCAAAAGAACTCACGAAAAGCTTTTCCCCTTCTAGGGCTTCGTCCAAATATTTATATCTTAATCAAGGTCGATCACGCTCAACCATACCCGAACAAACCACACGAAGTTTCATAGAATCGCCTTTTTAGTTCACCAAATCCTTTCTAACCTAGGCCTTCATATCTTTCGTATCCGGGCGCAAGAATCTCGTCTAAGATAATTCACATCTCGAGCCGGCCGGTCCCAAGAGTAAACCATCCTTATTAAAGATTCCTACCCGACATACATACCTAGCTTCCTCGAGTCCCATGATAATGATTCGTACACTTATCACATGCCCGGTTCATAACTTACGCTCAAACGAGCATTTAGACATATTCATGAAATTAGGACCACAACACCACTTGGCCCAGTCTCACTCCGCGCAAAGACCACGCGAAGTGGCTCTGATACCACCTGTGACAGCCCCACCTTCCCCTAAGGCGAACCAAAGGGGTTAGCGGACTGCCTGCCCAGCTCTCGCCAGGACTAACGGTTCAGTTTACGTCGATCTATTACGTTCCGGAACTTACCATTGCGCGCAAACAAGTCAAAATCACAAAATAAAAAAAAAATGAAAATCGAAGCCGAAATTTATCCAAACCACGGCCAAGCATATATATACATTGGAAATCAACATTTACAAGCCAAACGGCAAACCAAGATATTCGTCTAGTTCATACATGTACCAAAAGCTATTTACACACCCAACATTGGTGGAAACAAAACACTTAGGGTTTTTACCCTCAAGGAGCTATTCAAAAATACATGTACAAGAGCTCAACTTGTCATCCAACTATCACAATCTTTTCCAAAAGTTTCATTTTCCTGTAAGGAAAACAAATAACACGGAATGAGCTAAAGCCCAGTGGTATACTACTACAATAGCAACCAATAGCATATAGCATAACCAATCACTTCAAGTACAGAAATAAACAATGGAGCAAAACGGTAAAAGGATACGGTCGGCTCTCAAGAGCCCATTTCCACGCTTGCAATCTTGATCCAACCTCATTGACTCTCCGTCAATGTTAAAAGTACCAAACCGTAGACCACCCTTTACTTCCAATCCTTCCACCCATCATACCCCAACCGGGCCCGCACTCCATTCAGTCATTTTGGGTAATACTCGAGTATACCGGAACCAAGGGTCTCAATACCACAAGGTTCCCCAGTACAGTCCCCGTGGCAATTCAATCTTCACGACCAAGCCCTCGCCGGCTCGATCCAATTGACTACCAAACGGGGTTGAGCTCAGTAATACAGTAAGGTCGTTGGACATCGTCCAAACAACACCAAATCAGTTTCCATAAAATGGAATGCAATAACTCATATATCAAGTTCAGTAAGACAGTGAAACAGTGGACAATCAGTGATACTATCAAAAGGGGTGAGGGCGGTCAAGTACACCCTCACCTTAATCAATTCCAATATCCAAGTAAGCCTTCAAGGCATCACATATACATTTAGCAAAGCCACATAATAACATTTAAGTGAGTAGTACACTCACCAAACAATTAAGTGCTATTTCATGCACTTCCGTCAGGAGAATGTCGTGAACCACCGTCACGCCCTAGAACACGTAAACAAATGCAATGAGACTCGATAGCGAGTCACAAAACAATGCCAATCACAACCCCAATAGGGTTTTGCAAACATATATAAGCATCATAGGAAACCAGAAATTAGGAAAAGGGCTTTAACTTAGGCCTTGATAAGAAAACCGGTTTTGACGTCATAATGCGGTAATGGCACAACTCTCACTACAATTATCGGGTGGGGGTGTAAGACCCACCGTTTCGAAGCTATGGGACAGGGCTACAACAATGTAGAAGGTCACTCAATCCAGTTCCTAACAAAACTAGGTCAAATATACGAAATACTATACCAGAATTCCCAAAACAGGTTTGCAAAACGCAGAAAACTGTAATCGGTATATCTCAGTCCATACAAGTCCAAATGCCGAAATTCCAAAGGCATATGTTAGCTAAGACATTCAGATACATTTCATCAGAAGACACCAACTTCAAAATCCAAACCAATTCCAGTCAAAATAGCCAAATACAAACTCAGTTTTCGCATTCTGATCAAAGCAGAACAGCTACAGTAATTTCGTCATAACTCACTCTACACTAATCTAAATGCCCTGAAATTTTACAGGCACCTTATACACATCAATACCTACAACTTTCATGTTTTGAGAAAAGTCCAATTCGGCCTCTAAACCTATGATCTAAAACCGGACAGAATTGGGAAAAATAAGAACCCTAACTTTCCATTTTCCATCCAAATCCAAAATTGATTGCATTTATCACCAATTCACACCTCTTAGAGTCATTATAGTCCATTGCCAATCATCAAAGATGGCTACAACATCCATTTCATATTACACCAGAAAATTCATCATAAAATGGAAAACTTCACCAAAACTCTTCAAATCAAGAAATAAATCATATATTCCAACACTTATGCCACCATTAAGCACAAAATAACCATCATTAAGTATAAGGAAGTAGTAAAACATCACTTACCTAAGAACAAGAGGTGTAGAGAGGTTGGCCACCTTAGAGCTTCAAACAAACTTCACTACAACCCTTACTAGCACTAGAAGATAGGAGTTTATGGAGTGAAATCTAGTCTAAGCCTTTGTTTATGGAAGATTGAAGCTTATGGAAGCTTGAGAGTTGAGGAATTTTCTTCTTCTTTGAGAGAGAGAGGGCCGGCCAACACAAGGAAGAAAATGGTGAATTTTGTGAATTTTTGGAGATATTAACTAATTTTGGTCAAAAGTCAAAAATTGTGAATAGTAATTCTTAAAGTCCACCCAATAGGAAAGTGACACTTGTCACCTCCATTAATGCCTTCTTATCTTTCTTTTCTCTCTCACATCAATCACTTCACACACACTATTTATCTCTTAACACCCGATAAATTTTTCACAGTATCCGAAACTTAACCTTAATGGCCGAATTTTTCCGAACTTTTCGCACTAGTGGGTCCCACATCCAATATACATTCTTAATTTTCTAAAAATTCACCAATACTAGCAAAATCATCTTAAAACTATAACTGCTCATAAAATCCACTAAGAAAATATTTCTAAGCCAGAAAATGCAGAAAACGTGCAATTAAGGGGTAATAAACCCTAGGAAAAATATTAGGGTTTTACGGGTTCTCACATGTAGATCTAAATCATGATATAGAAATTTGGAGTGCGGTTATTGTCACAAAATGAGGCACATTATGTCTAATTGCTTTAAATTGAAAATAAATTAAGTCAAAAGGGGAAACCTAGTGCCAATAAGAGTGATGGAAATATTTTATTTATGATTGATGATAGAACAAGGTTTAAAAATGAATGAATTTTAGATTAGGTGTATTCTTATCACATGTGTCCCAGTTGGAATTTGTTTTCCTTGTAATGGTGGAATTGTTTTGATGGGCAATAATGCATTTTGTGATATTGTTGGTAAGGATATAGTCTGAATTAAAATGCATGATGGTATTGTAAGGACCCTCGCTAATGTTAGACATGTTCCTGATTTGAAAAATAATCTAATATCTTTGGGCACCTTGGAGACTCTTGGGTTGCAAATACACTGCTGAAAATGGCATTATGAAGGTTTCTAAAGGTGTTCTTGTTGTTATGAAAACTTGCAAATCTGGTAGTTTATATGTTTTACAGGGATCTGCTGCCACAAGTTTGGTTGCAGTTTCATCATCATCTTTATTTTGATCCTGATATCACCAAATTATAGCATATGCGTTTATATGAGTGAGAAAGGTTTGGGCATACTAAGAAAAAGCGAACTTCTTTGTGGTCGGAATACCACCATTGGAATTCGATGAACACTATATCTTTGGGGAGCAAAAAAATGTCAGCTTTAGTTCATCAGCAATTCATAAGATGGAAAGTACTCTTGATTACATTCATTCAAATCTATGAGGTCCAACTCGTGTTCCATCAAGGGTGATGTCAGGTATATGTTAACTTCCATTGATGCTTATTTAAGGAAAATTTGGGTATATTTTCTGATATGAACCTCGTTGAAGACAAAATTCACATTAACTAGCCCCAAATCTTTGGTGACCTTTCTAATCTCTATGGCTGCGAACATCAATGCGATCTTGACCCACAACCAAACAAACTAATGAACCCAAGGAAACGTAGCAGGCGCCACAATCAAGTGCGATTCTTGATTGATAGTAGAACGAACACCAAGAAGATTCTAAGTGTTCAAGGGAAGCTCATAGAGCCAAAAGATGGCTTCTCTCAAGAATATTTTCTGAAAATATATCGTATGTTATTGATGAAGAAAGAAACATCATTTTGTAATGTGTCTTGACACAAACAATCCTAATGAAACTTGGACAATTAAGACATAACAAGCTGGACCTTATACATGGCCCATAAACCCTACCTAAGGGATGGATTCAAGATTTCAAAGCTAGTCCATGAACTAACTTAATCCAACCCAAATAATGACTAAACTAATGAAACTAAAACTGGAAATATAAGCTCTTAAGTTGGAAATTTCAGTCCTTAGCAAATGACTTGAGCAGCCCTTTTAGCGAAAAAATAGCTCCACACTTTGAGACTCCGTGTTTATATCAATCCCCTCCCCTTGAAAATGATTCGCTCTCAAATCATTGGTGCATTTATATGATAGAAATGTTGGAAATAGATGAGTTGCTATGAGCCAAGTTGCATGCCATTTGGACAACATCTTGATGTTCACAAACAAAGACACCTTCCAAGTCATGAACCATCTCGTATAATGCTTGTTAAAGTTCCATTTTGCACTTCTAAGCTCTCGAATCAGTCATCCTTCCTAGTTTGTGTGAGGACCCGTAATTTTTTTTTTAATTTCTAGGTTTAATTTCTTTTAATACACGTTTTTCCACCTTTTCTTTATTCAAAAAAATTATGCAAATAAATTTTATGAGTAAATATAGTTTTTAGATGATTTTTCTAGTATTGGATAGTTTTTGCAAAATTAAGAGCGTATACCGGACGTGGGACCCACTAGTGCGAAAAGTTTGGAAAAATTCGGCCCACAAGGTTAAATTTTGGATACCGGACGTTGCAATTTGGATGGGTGTGAGAGGAAACAAAGTGATAGATTTGCATTAAATAAGTGACAAGTGTCACCATTTGGGTGGAGGGACTTGTAAGACCACTATTCATTGTCTTACCATTGACCAAATAAATCAAAAAAATAACCAAAATTCACCATTTTTATCTCCTTCTTGGCCGACTTTCTCAAGCACCAAAAGAAAGAAAAGCTCTTCAAGTTTTGCTCCAATCTTGCTCAAGTTGAACCATCCAACCATTTGATCTTGCAATTACTCCATAAAACCCCTCCACTTAGTGATTGTGAAGTGATTGGTGAAGTTATTTGGAAAGCTAAGAGGACCTATTGCTCTCTCTCTCTTGTTTCTAAGGTGAGTTGTGAAGAACCACCCTCCTCCCTTAATTGATGCTTAAATCATGATTAGTGGTGGTATGAGATGCAATATTATGGATTATTTCTTGATTTGTGGTTGAAGTGATGAAGTTTTATTATTTTTGGGGATTTTTCTGTTTTAATATGAACATGATTGTGTGGCTATCTATGATGATTGGAAATGGTATATAATGACTCTAGGAGGTGGAAAAAGTGATTAATTGCAACCAATTTCTGGTTTGGAAGAAATTTCAGAAAATTAGGGTTTCAGTGGGAACATTCTACCCGAATTTATAGCTCCTAGTTAGAGGCAGAATTGGCCTTAGCTTAAAACATGAGGGAATGACATTTTAGAGGTGCCTACAAAATTTCAGGTCAATCGGAGTAGTGTAGAATGAGAAACGTTGAAATTACCCTTGCTGTCCTGTTTTTATCCGAATGTAAGAATTGCGCCTGTAATTGGTTGTTTTGGCTGGAATTGCTTAGGAATTGGTTGTTGAGGTCTTCTGATGAAATGTATCTCTGTTTCTAAGCTTTCGAGTGGCTTTGGAATTTCTGGATTTGGACTTGTGTAGGCTGAGTTATGATGTTTACACCAGAATACGTTTTGTAAATCTGTTTTACGGTTTTGATGTAGTATCTTGCATTTTTGACCTGGTTGCACTTAAAACTGGGTTGAGTGACCTTCTGTAATGTTGTAGCCCTGTCTTTTAGCTTCAAAATGGTGTATCGTACACCTTCGTCCGATAATCGTAGTGCCTTTGGTGCCATTACCGCAAAATGAGGTCAAAAACTATTTTTTCAGGGCTAAAGCTAATTCCATTTCCGGATTTTTATGGTTTCCTCTAATGCTTGTATATGCTTATGGAACCCTATTGGGGTCGTATTTGGCATTGGTTTATGACTTGTAAGCGAGTCTTATTGTGTTTATTTGAATAGTTTTAGGGCTTGACTTTTGTTTCCGGTCATTTTCCTAGCTAAATTTTGTACTTGAATGACTATTAAGCCTAGTGAACGGCTTTTGGAAATGAGATTATTTTGTACGAGATGTTGGGACTGATTTGAGGAAATAATGAAGCCATGACGGCTGGAAAAGTAAGCAAATTTAGAGGAAATGCTGTCCAAATTTCTAGGCCGTTTAGTCTCTTTAGGTTTGAGTTGCCTTTTGAAAGAAATGAAGGGCTTTTGGGTCATTCAAACCCTAGGTCCTCCCGTTACTTTTGTTTCCAAAAACATCATGTTTTGCACCCTTGCATTAGTAATTATTTGGCGAGGCATACGACTAGTGGTCGAGTCTCACTTGTGCATTCTGTTTACTCGATTTTGGATGTGAAACCTTCAATTGTTTTACTTTGGTTTGTTTAGGGTTTCTTGGCGATTAAAGCCAGTTTGAAGTGAAACCTTTTGGAAGTATCCGTACTTGGACCGGTGAGTGTACCACTCCCCTCCATTGCTGTTTAACTTGATTTCTGCCCTGCAATATGTGATTTAAATGACTGCACTATATATTTAATTTGTTTGAGACGAGAGTGTACATTATCACACTCGTTCTCTTGTCTGTTCATATGCCAATTTTGGTGCAAATCTGTATCTGTATCTGTATCTGTATCTGTTCGGACGTCGTTTGGAAACTTGTATCCAACGACCTTTCTGTGACCTCTGAACTCAACCCCTGTGGAAAGTTACTCGAGTCGGGCCGGCAAGGGCCTGGTCGATTAGATAACGAACCACGGTAGTCTGTTTTGGGATCTTTGGGTATTGAGACCCTTGATTTCGGGTATACTCGAGTATTACCATTTCTGATCTGATTGGAGTTCGGGCCCGGTAGGGGTATGTGAGGTGGAAGGAATCGGAGAAAGTGGAGTCTACAGTATTGGATACTCCTTTAACGTTGACGGAGTGTCAACGATTATTTCGATCAAGCTTCGGTGACGCAATTGGGAATTTGGCTCCTGAGAGCCACCTGTATCCTTTCTATTTGAATCATTGGTTTCTTTACTTTACGTCTGGCAGGTGTACCTGATTTGTTAAATGTGAAATGCCATGATTTTCTGCTATGTGTTTGGTACCTCATTGAGCGCAAGCTCACCCCTTTCTGTTCTGTTGTTTTCCTTACATGAATATAAACAATTTTGGGATTGGATTGGATAGTTGATTGCCAAGTTGAGCTAGAGTAGATATCTTTTGTATTGCTCATCGAATGAAACCCTAATGTCTATAGGGTTCATTTCTTTTGATTTGGCAAAACCGTACATGTATCAACTTTTGAATAACTTTTGTATGCCGCTTTGGGTTGCATATGCTTAATTCCAACATGTAAATATTTGCTTGATGGTCGGTTGGGTTTTGACGTGTCGGTTATTATTCATGGCCGACTCCGGTTTCATGTTTTCTTTTTTTGGGCATTTTGACTTGTTTACGAGCGTTAGTATGTTCCGAAACGTCTTGGATCGATGTGAACTGAACCGTTAGTCCTGGCGAGAGTTGGGCAGGCAGTCCGCTAACCCCTTTGGTTCGCCCTAGGGGAAAGTGGGGCTGTCACAGGTGGTATCAGAGCTGCTTCGCATGGTCTCTGCGTGGAGTGAGCTTGGGGCCAAGTGGTGTTATGGTGCTACTTTCGTGAATGCGTTAAAAGGTATAAGTGCTCTTTTGAGCGTAAGCTATGAACCGTGCATGTTATAAGTGTAAGGATCATTATCATGGGACTTGAGGAAGCTAGGTATGTATGTCGGGTAGGAATCTTTAATATGGATGATTTACGATTGGGAACGGCCGGCTCGAGTTGTGAATTATCTTAGATGGGATTCTTGTGCCCGGGTACCAAAAAAAGGAGAGCCTAGATTAGAAAGGACTTGGGCGAACTAGAAATGTGATTCTATGGAATTTCGTGTAGTTTGTTCGGATGTTAGTAAGCATGATTAACTTGGATTAAGATATAAATTGGGGCATTCTCGTGGATTCGAGAATAGGGATGGAGCCCTAGAGGGGAAAAGATTTTCGTTAGTTATTGTTGTACTTATGACCTAGTTTGTCTATAGTACTCTGGATGACCCGCTACCTTCATGGTACTAATTGATTGCTACTGTGTGGCTTGTTTGGTACAGCTATGTTATACATGTATGCTATTGATTTGTGCGTACCTCTTGCTACTTGCTCTTGCCTGCCTATGTTTAATATTATATTCCTGTTTCGACCCTAGATTGAGTAGACCAATGGAGGGCACTCGTAGTGGACGGGGCCGTGGGCGTGGAATTAGGCAACCTACATCTGAGAGGGGCACTGGGGAAACCTCATATAGACCAAACTCTGAACCTAGGGTTGACCCCAATGTCCAAATAGCCGCTGCTATGCAGCAAATGACTGATTTGCTAGCCCAAGTGGTGCACCAACAGGGTCAAAACCCTAACCCCAACCCTGGAAACCCTGGTAATCACATAGAGGGCGAGGATAGAGCCCTTGAGAGATTCCAGAAATTCTCCCCACCCATATTTCTTGGAGGCCCTGATCCTGACGTGGCTGAGAAATGACTGGAGAAGATGATCGATATTTTCGCTACCTTACACTATACCGAGGAGAGACAGGTGACATTTGCTGTCTTTCAACTAGAGGGAGCCACCCGTTCCTGGTGGAATGTCATTCGAATGAAATGGGAAAGAGAATAGTCCTCGAGGACGTGGGCAAACTTTATGAGAGAATTTAATGCCAAGTTTTTCCCTCCTCTCATCCAAGAAAAGAAGGAAGATGAATTCATTCGACTTCGTCAGGGAACACAAACCGTAGCCGAGTATGAGAGTCAATTCACTCGGTTGTCTAAGTTTGCGCCTGAACTGATCGTAACCGAACAAAGACGAATAAGGCGTTTTATTCAGGGACTAAATGTTGAGATTCAAAAGGATTTGGCGGTAGCTCAACTTAGTACCTTTAGTGATGCTGTGGAGAAAGCCCAGCGGGTTGAAGATGCGAGGCTACAAGTTAGAAACTTCCAAACCAAGAAAAGGGGCTTTCCTGGGAGCAGCTCAGAACAAGCAGATACGAGTACAACCCCTAAAGTTGGAAAGGGAAATGGGGGAGTACGGCTACCGGGGGTGTCAAGTGGTCCCAAAGGGGGAATCAGTTTCTGCTACTCGTGGTCCCTGTGGATATTGTGGAGGGCCAAATCATACGGAAGCAAAGTGCTGGAAGAAAGAAGGAAAATGCTTGCGCTGTGGAAGCGCCGAACACTGGATTGCTAACTGTCCAGCTCGCCTGCGCGAGCGAAAAGGGACTCTGCCACCGACCGCGATCAACCCTGACCAGTCGAAGGGGGACAAGAATGGATCGAAAGTGTCATCTCGGGTGTACTCATTAGAACAACATCAAATCTCTGACCCGGTAGAAGACGTGGAAGGTAAGATTCTGGTATTCCACCGTTTGCCCATTAAAATGGCGTATCAGAATTTCCATGTGGAAAGGAAGAAGAAAGAAGGCGTAGGAATTTCGAGAGCGAAATTCTTTTAAGGCGGTGAGAGTGTGAGGACCCGTAATTTTTTTTTAATTTCTAGGTTTAATTTCTTTTAATACACGTTTTTCCACCTTTTCTTTATTCAAAAAAATTGTGCAAATAAATTTTATGAGTAAATATAGTTTTTAGAGGATTTTTCCAGTATTGGATAGTTTTTGCAAAATTAAGAGCGTATACCGGACATGGGACCCACTAGTGCGAAAAGTTCGGAAAAATTCGGCCCACTAGGTTAAGTTTTGGATACTGGATGTAATTTACCGGGTGTTAAGAGATAAATAGAGGTTGCAATTTGGATGGGTGTGAGAGGAAACAAAGTGATAGACTTGCATTAAATAAGTGACAAGTGTCACCATTTGGGTGGAGGGACTTGTAAGACCACTATTCATTGTCTTACCATTGACCAAATAAATCAAAAAAAATAACCAAAATTCACCATTTTTATCTCCTTCTTGGCCGACTTTCTCAAGCACCAAAAGAAAGAAAAGCTCTTCAAGTTTTGCTCCAATCTTGTTCAAGTTGAACCATCCAACCATTTGATCTTGCAATTACTCCATAAAACCCCTCCACTTAGTGATTGTGAAGTGATTGGTGAAGTTATTTGGAAAGCTAAGAGGACCTATTGCTCTCTCTCTCTTGTTTCTTAGGTGAGTTGTGAAGAACCACCCTCCTCCCTTAATTGATGCTTAAATCATGATTAGTGGTGGTATGAGATGCAATATTATGGATTATTTCTTGATTTGTGGTTGAAGTGATGAAGTTTTATTATTTTTGGGGATTTTTCTGTTTTAATATGAACATGATTGTGTGGCTATCTATGATGATTGGAAATGGTATATAATGACTCTAGGAGGTGGAAAAGTGATTAATTGCAACCAATTTCTGGTTTGGAAGAAATTTCAGAAAATTAGGGTTTCAGTGGGAACATTCTACCCGAATTTATAGCTCCTAGTTAGAGGCAGAATTGGCCTAAGATTAAAACATGAAAGTTGTAGGGAATGACATTTTAGAGGTACCTACAAAATTTCAGGTCAATCAGAGTAGTGTAGAATGTGAAACGTTGAAATTACCCATGCTGTCCTGGTTTTATCCGAATGTAAGAATTGCTCCTGTAATTGGTTGTTTTGGCTGGAATTGCTTAGGAATTGGTTGTTGAGGTCTTCTGATTAAATGTATCTCTATTTCTAGGCTTTCGTTTGGCTTTGGAATTTCTGGATTTGGACTTGTGTAGGCTGAGTTATGATGTTTACACCAGAATGCATTTTGTGAATCTGTTTTACGGTTTTGATGTAGTATCTTGCATTTTTGACCTAGTTGCACTTAAAACTGGGTTGAGTGACCTTCTGAAATGTTGTAACCCTATCTTTTAGCTTTGAAATGGTGTATCATACACCTTCGTCCGATAATCGTAGTGCCTTTGATGCCATTACCGTAAAATGAGGTCAAAAACTGTTTTTTCAGGGCTAAAGCTAATTCCATTTCCGGATTTTTCTGGTTTCCTCTAATGCTTGTATATGCTTATGGAACCCTATTGGGGTCGTATTTGGCATTGGTTTATGACTTGTAAGCGAGCCTTATTGTGTTTATTTGAATAGTTTTAGGGCTTGACTTTTGTTTCCGGTCATTTTCCTAGCTATTAAGCCTAGTGAACGGCTTTTGGAAATGAGATTATTTTGTACGAGATGTTGGGACTGATTTGAGGAAATAATGAAGCCATGACGGCTGGAAAAGTAAGCAAATTTAGAGGAAATGCTGTCCAAATTTCTAGGCCGTTTAGTCTGTTTAGGTTTGAGTTGCCTTTTGAAAGAAATGAAGGGCTTTTGGGTCATTCAAACCCTAGGTCCTCCCGTTACTTTTGTTTCCAAAAACATCATGTTTTGCACCCTTGCAATAGTAATTATTTGGCGAGGCATACGACTAGTGGTCGAGCCTCACTTGTGCATTCTGTTTACTCGATTTTGGATGTGAAACCTTCAATTGTTTTACTTTGGTTCGTTTAGGGTTTCTTGGCGATTAAAGCCAGTTTGAAGTGAAACCTTTTGGAAGTATCCGTACTTGGACCGATGAGTGTACCACTCCCCTCCATTGCTGTTTAACTTGATTTCTGCCCTGCAATCTGTGATTTAAATGACTGCACTATCTATTTAATTTGTTTGAGACGAGGGTGTACTTTATCACACTCGTTCTCTTGTCTGTTCATATGCCAATTTTGGTGCAAATCTGAATCTGTATCTGTATCTGATATCTGTATCTGTATCTGTATCTGTTCGGACGTTGTTTGGAAACTTGTATCCAACGACCTTTCTGTGACCTCTAAACTCAACCCCTGTGGCAAGTTACTCGAGTCGGGCCGGCAAGGGCCTGGTCGATTAGATAACGAACCACGGTAGTCTGTTTTGGGATCTTTGGGTATTGAGACTGTGACGCCCCGAAAAAAAGAGTTTGAGAACCCGTAAAAACCCTAATCTTTTCCGAGGGTTTTATTTCCTTTAATAGCACGTTTTCTGCATTTCCTGGCTTAGGAAATTTTCCTGAGGAATTTTTATGAGTAATTATAGTTTTTAGATGATTTTTCTAGCCTTGGAGAGTTTTTGGAAAATTAAGAGTATATAATGGACGTGGGACCCACTAGTGCGAAAAGTTCTGAAAAATTCGGCCAATAAGGTTAAGTTTCGGATACTGTGTAAAATTTATCGGGTGTTAAGAGATAGGTAGAGTGGGTGAAATGATTGATGTGAGAGGTAAAAGAAAAGATAAGATTGCATTTATGATAGTGACAAGTGTCACAATATCATTGGTTTTGACTTAAGAACACTATTCACTATTTTGACTTTTGACCCAATTAAGTAAATATCTCAAAAATTCACAAAAATTACCATTTTCTTACCTTGTGTTGGCCGGCTCTCTCTCTTGCAAGAAGGAAGGAAGTTCTTCAACATTTCAAGCTTCCAAGTGGCTCAAATCAACCAAACCAAGGGTTTGAATTAGTTTTTACTCCATACAATCTTTCCTTTTAGTGATAGTGAGTGCTTTAGTGAAGTTTTTTGGAAGAGCTAAGGTGTCCAACATCTTCCCCTCTCTTGTTTACTTGGTAAGTGAAGCTTAAACTTCCACCTACACCTATTGATGCTTAAGATATGATTAGTAGTGATTAAAGTGCTGAAATTTCTGGTTTTATCTTGGTTTGAAGTGATTTGGTGAAGTTTTGATTTTATTGATGATTTTTGTGGTTTAATTGGATTATGGTGTTGTGGTTGTTTATGATGATTGATAATGAGGGGTTATGACTCTAGTGGATGGAAATGATTGATATTTGCAACCAATTTTGGATTTGGAATAAATTTTGGAAAGATAGGGTTCATGAAGCTACATTCTGCCCGAATTTATTGTACCATGTTAGATGACGAATTGGCCTTGGCTTAAAACACGAAAGTTGTAGGTATTGATGTGTTTGAACTGTCTGTAAAATTTCAGGTCATTTGGACTAGTGTAGAGTGAGATATGTCGATTTTACTGTTGCTGTTCTGGGTTGATCAGAATGCGAAAACTGCACTTGTAATTGGCCATTTTGACTGGAATTGCTTTGGATTTGGATGTTGGTGTCTTCTGATGAAATGTATCTGGATGTCTTAGCTTCCATATACCTTTGGAATCAATGCATTTGGACCTGTACAGACCGAGTTATACCAATTACAGCATAGTGGGATTTGCGAACCTGTTTTAGTGGTTCTGGTTTGGTATTTTTGGCATATTTGACCTAGTTGTGCTAGGATTTGGATTGAGTGACCTTCTACATTGTTGTAGCCCTGTCTCTTAGCTTCGAAACGGTGGGTCTTGCACCTTCATCCGACAATCGTAACGCCTTTGGTACCATTACCGCAAAATGACGTCAAAACTGTTTTTCTGGTTTTGAGCTTAACCTTCATTTCCGGACTTTTCCCTAGCTTGACTTGTCTTTGTACTACTTGGAGCTTGCTGAATGGATATTAGATGAACTTATTTGTGTGACTTTGGGACTGGCTGAAGTAATAATGAAGCCATGATGGCTGGAAAAGTTAGCAAATGTAGGGGAAGTGCTGTCCGAACTTTGAAGGGACTTGTTTGCATTGGGTTTGTGATCTAAGACTTGGATTTGAGCAAGGCAATATTATGTGATGGATGATTTCTGAGCCGTGGAGGTGAGTGACCCCAAACTATTGTTAAAGCTTCTTATGAACCGTTTCTTGCACTATTTACTTGATTGCATATCATGAGTGCTTGCATGTGGCCCATGACATGTTTTGGCTTAAATGAGTGCTTGGAATTCGTGTGCTGAACACCAACGTCTCCACCTCTGTGTACTGTTCATCTGGAGCAAATGGCTCCCCACTGACTGTTTACTGTTAAATGTTTGTTTGGAGCGTTGGGTGTTTAAGTACAACGATTTCGCTGGCTCACGAGAGCAATAAGTGTACATTTGATCTTGAAATCATGACATCACTGAAATGAACGACTGTGAAACTGAATTGATTACTGATTTTAATGGTTACTCGCTGAGCTTCTAGCTCACCCCAAAAATGTTTTATTTCCCCCCCACAGGGCTCAAGGCGAAGGAAAGCTTGGAGTGCTTATTCACGTGACTGGATGGCTTATATCGTGTACAGTTTAAGTTTGGATCTATTTTATGTACGAGTTGGTCTTGTATAAATATTTGAAATTGATATGGATGTAAGTATACGTTCCACGATTGGAATCAGTTTTCCGCTGCATTTGTATTATGTAATCATTCGAGAATTTGATGTAATTTTGAGATTTATATTGTAATTGGGTTGAGGACTGTAGTGAGCGATCGAGTCCCGGCGAGAGCTGGGCAGGTGGCCCGCCGAACCCTCTGGTTCGCCCTAGGGGGAGGTGGGGCCGTTACAGAGACCCTTGATTCCGGGTATACTCGGGTATTATCATTTCTGATCTGATTGGAGTTCGGGCCCGGTAGGGGTATGTGAGGTGGAAGGAATCGGAGAAAGTGGAGTCTACAGTATTGGATACTCCTTTAACGTTGACGGAGTGTCAACGATTATTTCGATCAAGCTTCGGTGACGCAGTTGGGAATTTGGCTCCTAAGAGCCACCTGTTTCCTTTCTATTTGAATCATTGGTTTCTTTACTTTACGTCTGGCAGGTGTACCTGATTTGTTAAATGTGAAATGCCATGATTTTCTGCTATGTGTTTGGTACCTCATTGAACGCAAGCTCCCCCCTTTCTGTTCTTTTGTTTTCCTTACAGGAATATTAACACTTTTGGGATTGGATTGGATAGTTGATTGCCAAGTTGGGCTAGAGTAGATATCTTTTGTATTGCTCATCGAATGAAACCCTAATGTCTATAGGGTTCATTTCTTTTGATTTGGCAAAACCGTACATGTATCAACTTTTGAATAACTTTTGTATGCCGCTTTGGATTGTATATGCTTAATTCCAACATGTAAATATTTGCTTGATGGTCGGTTGGGTTTTGACGTGTCGGTTATTATTCATGGCCGACTCCGATTTCATGTTTTCTTTATTTGGACATTTTGACTTGTTTACGAACGTTAGTATGTTCCGAAACGTCTTGGATCGATGTGAACTGAACCGTTAGTCCTGGCGAGAGTTGGGCGGGCAGTCCGCTAACCCCTTTGGTTCGCCCTAGGGGAAAGTGGGGCTGTCACAGTTTGTCAAATCTGGACCTACACAAAAAATCACACAATAAGTGTTTGTAGGTATAAAATCACTCAAAATCTTACCATGTGCATCCACTAGATAAGGATCTGCATAGCAATGCTCAAATAGACTAGCAAATTCCCAAATCTAGTTGTGTAAAATTGTAAAATTCATCATAGGTTGTTGTTCGTTTGGCACATCTTTCACAAGTGGAGCTAGAGAGAAATGGATAGCTTTAATTCCTACAAATGAAATAGCAAAATCAGTTTTTAAAGAACCAGAAAATTGACAAAAAAAAAAGAAGGGAGCATCATTAGTTAAATAATAAGGAAGTATAGAACAAGGTTTCAGTGTAGTTACTCCCTTGGAAACGTCATTAGGTGTGAGACCTCGAAATTTATAGCTCTTATTTGAATTTTCTTGCCTTAGATTCTTGGTTGAATGTGAGCCAAGGGAGTGAATTTTGTTAACAAAAGTTTCAACATTTCAAGTTGTTAGAAAATCTTGAAATTTTCGCAGGAGGCTCTGCGCAGCTTTAGGAAATTGGCTCTAACTTCGTGTAGGAAAGTCGGAATTGAGTTCTGTTTGTTGCGTTTGAACTAGACTCATAGGCCTTCCTGCAGTGGAAACTTCAGAGTTTGATTCAATCTCTATAAATTCCAGAAAATTGGCAAAGTTGACTGAAAATTCTGCCCTGCACAAGTAAACATAGGAATGTTATAGTAGCTTATGGCTCAATTTGGACTAACTTATGAGCTGAATTTCTTTGAGGTGTCTTCTAAAGATTATTAGTGCTTTAACTCTAGTTTTTAACAGGCATAGTTGTATGAATGTTTTGACATTTATAACTCAAGTTATGATTTTTCTAAAGGAATGGCATAAGTTAGGGTTTTTTTTGTGCATACTAGGATTTTTGGTGTGTTTTTGGTGCATTTTGATAGTGTGATCACTTGGTGAGGTGTGTGTACTAAATTTAATGGATAAGAACAAGTATTAAGTAAGATAAAATGTGTGATTAGAAGTGCTGATCATAAGTTAGTGAATCACAAGTTAAAACACAAGTACGAGAGAGTTAAGGAAAATCGGCTTGAACCAACGTGCACAGTTTGCTACCGATTGAGTACACCACTTGAACATTACTTTATTACCTTAATCTCCTTGTTATTAATTGAGAAAAATCAGCCCTAAATATCTCCTTAAGACAGCCAAAAATTTGGACTAATATAAGAGAGAGAAAAGAAAATTTTGAGATTTAATCTTGTATCGACACTTGGCGGAAATCCAACCAACTTTGACTAAACCAATTTCCTCCCTTCTTATCACCAAGTTGGCTTCATTTCTCCCTCATTCTTCTTCATGTTGGCCGAAACTAAGAGAGGGAAAAAGAGAGAAAAACAACTTCAACTCCAACCTTGATTCTTTCTTGTTGAGTTGAAATCACAAAAACTAAACCAATTAAACTTACCTTTTGGTGCTTGGAAAGCTTGGTGTGGTGCAATTTTTAGAAGAGTGTGACACCTCCACTTCTCCCTAAGGCGAACCAAAGGGTATCGACGGGACGCCTGTCCAACTCTCGTCGCGACTCAGTACAATTCCAGTTCAAACTTAAAGGATAACAACTAAAAATGAAAGTCGAAATAAAGACAAGAAGTCATTTTCATACATGAATATTCAATCTTACATCACAAGTTTCAAAATACAACTTCCAAAAAATGTCTAGTCCAGTACATTCAAAAACCCTAATCAAAAGTGCCTCCAATCGGCTTCTCCATAACTCTTTCCATCTCGGCCCCTGCTAAGAAAAACAAATCTAATGGCATAAGCTATCGCTCAGTGAAGCCAAGAAAACATGCAAACACATAATTCAAGTAGCAATGGCATTTAAGCGAGAAATAAAGCTGTAACATTCAAGCAATTCACAATTTTCAATTAAACACATTCAATGAGGATACAAGAGCTCTCAAGAGCTAAGTTCCACTTGCTTTGCCAAGGCTCGATCAAATACCTTCCCGTGATGACACTCCGTCAACTGGTTCGGCATTAAGTCCATAGAACTCCACTTTCTTCATAGTTCCGTCCACCATTTCAGCCACCTCAGGCCCACACTTCCATAAAAGGCACTACTACTCGAGTAGGTCAAGCGAGATCTCTTAATAGATCAAGTTTACAGTTATCTCATGGTTCATCGAGCTTCTCGACCAAGCCCTTGCTGGCTTGAGTTGCAAGGTTGGCCAATTGAGATTTGGGCATCCCCAAGTTCAGTTATAGGTCGAGGAGATTCACTCCAAATGACATCAGTCAATCAATTACAATTTAGTCATGAGCAATTCAGTTATAAAATCAGTTAAAAGAGAACAATGCGATAACATACACACTCGACTCAACAATTATCAATCATTCAATCTGTGACGGCCCCACCTCCCCCTAAGGCGAACCAGAGGGTTCGGCGGGCCGCCTGCCCAGCTCTCGCCGGGACTCAGTCGATCACTACAATCCTCAAATGAATTACAATATAAATCTCAAATATACATCACATGGTCCACAAACATACATCCAAGTCTCCAATAATTACATGTCACAAATGCAGCGGAAACTGATTCCAATCGTGGAATGTATACTTACATCCATATCAATTTCAAATATTTATACAAGACCAACTCGTATATAAAATAGATCCAAACTTAAACTGTACACGATATAAGCCATCCAGTCACGTGAATAAGCACAACAAGCCCTTCCTTCGCCTTGAGCCCTGTGGGGGGGGGAAATAAAATATTTTTGGGGTGAGCTAAAAGCCCAGTGAGTAACCAGTAAAATCAGTAATCAAATAGTTTTCACAAAAATTCATTTCATTGATGTCATGGTTCAGAAATCAGATGTACGTATTTTTGCTCTCGTGAGCCAATGAAATCATTGTAATGTTTTAGAAGTTCAATAAGTAACCGGGGGTAAAAATGTAATTTTGTTACAGGTCAACATTTGCACAGTGAGAGTAAAACAAAAGCAGAAAATGACACCACATGGTAATTCCACAAAGCTCAATGAGCTAAAATCTCAATAAGGTTCCGAACATGAAATTTCATAACAAAGTCAACACATTAACCATCAATAATCAATAATTCAAGAAACAATTACAATGGAAAGCGATAGTAACATATTCATTAAAAGGATACCGCTCACATGGAGCTATTCATTTGTTCGTTCCCCCTGACATTTCCCCTTATTCCTCCAATTATTTGAAAATTTCATTTTTATAAATAAACCCTCGTTCATCTTTTTATTCGTTCATCCCCTTTTCCGGACGTTGACCGGACTCCACCCATCCGACGTTGGCCGGACTCCACCCATCCGGACGTAGCCGGACTACAAGGTAATACTCGAGTATACCAAATTCACCCAGGGTCACCATATCGCCCGACCGAGTCCGCTTCTGGCTCGAGTCGATCGGTAACGAAGGGCAGTGGCCAGTTCAACCAAAAGGCTTACATCATGCGCAACTAGCATTTAATCATTAATCATTGAAAATTCATATTTATTTAGGTCGAGTGCGATAAAGTATACACTCGCCTAGAAAACTCGTTTTAACAATCATCGAAAGTACTTAACACATTTTCAATTAATGATGACAAGCCAATAAGTCAAGAATTACAGCAACCAAGGGACACTTATATGCAAGTACGCATGATATGCTAGAAAACAGTTCAAAAGTAACTTTTGGAAACAGTTTAAAAGTAAATAATGCAGGAAACGGTTCATAAAGAACTTCAGAAATAGTTTGAGGTCACTCACCTCAATGGCTCAGAAATCATCCATCATGTATCATTGCCTTGCTCAAACCCAAGTCTTAGATCACAAACTCAATGCAAACAAATCCTTTAAAAGTTCGGACAGCACTTCCCCTACATTTGCTAACTTTTCCAGCCATCATGGCTTCATTATTTCCTCAGCCAGTCCCAAAGGTACACACACAACAACAAGTTCATCCATAGTCATTCAGCAAGCTCCAAGTAATACTAGTGCAAGTCAAGCTAGGGGGAAAAAAATCCGGAAATGAAACTTAAGCTCAAAACCAGAAAAACAGTTTTGACGTCGTTTTGCGGTAATGGTACCAAAGGCGTTATGATTGTCGGAAGAAGGTGCAAGACCCACCGTTTCGAAGATAAGAGATAGGTCTACAACAATGTAGAAGGCCACTCAGTCCAAATCCTAGCACAACTAGGTCAAATGTGCCAAATACTCAACCAGAAACACCAAAAACAGGTTTACAAATCACATAATGCTGTAATTACTATAACTCAGTCTATACATGTCCAAATGCCGAAATTCCAAAGGCATATGGTAGCTAAGACATCCAGATACATTTCATCAGAAGACACCAACACCTAAATCCAAAGCAATTCCAGTCAAAATGGCCAATTACAAGTGCAGTTTTCGCATTCTGATCAACCCAGAACAGCAACAGTAAAATCGGCATATCTCACTCTACACTAATCCAAATGACCTGAAATTTTACAGGCACTTCAAACTCATCAATACCTACAACTTTCATGTTTTGAGCAAAGTCCAATTCGGCCTCTAACATGGTGCAATAAATTCGGGCAGAATGAAGAACTACAAAACCTAATTTTCTGAAATTTCTTCCAAAACAGAAATTGATTGAACTTAATCACTTTTTCCACCTCCTAGAGTCATTAAACATCATTTCCAATCATCATACATGACCACCCAATCATATCCCTATGAAAACAGAAAAATCCCCAAAATAATAAAACTTCACCAATTCAACCAAACTCAAGAAATAATCCATGAAATTGCATCTTATAACACCACTAATCATGAATTGAACATCATTAGAGGAAGGAGAGGTGTTCATCCACCACTTACCTTAGCAAAACAAGAGGGAGAGCTACTTGTCACCTTAAGCTTCCAAACAACTTCACCAAACAACTCACTATCACTAAAAGAAGAGGTTTTATGGAGTAGAAACTAGATCAAGCAAGTGTTTTGGAGGATTTGAGCTAGATAATTGCCAAACTTTGAAGAGGCTTTTTCTTCCATCTTTGCTAGAGAGAGAATCAGCCAAGAGGTTGAAGACAAGAATGAATTTTGTGTGATTTTTAAGATATTTAAGCAATTGGTCAAAAAGTCAAGAAAATGAATAGTAAGTCATAAGCTATTTCCAATACAATGGTGACACTTGTCACCTCCATAAATGCAATCTTATCTTTTCTTTTTCCTCTCACATCAATCAATTCACATCCTCTACTTATCCCTTAACACCCGATAAATTTTAAACAGTATCCGGAATTTAACCTAATTGGCCGAATTTTTCCGAACTTTTCGCACTTGTGGGTCCCACGTCCGTTATATATTCTTAATTTTCTAAAAACTCTCCAATACTAGGAAAATCATTTTAAAACTATTTTTGCTCATAAACTTTATCTGGGGAATTTTTCTAATCAAGAAAATGTAGAAAAACGGGCGATTAAAAAAATAAACCCTAGAAAATTACAAAATTTCCGGGTTCTCAAACTCATTTTTTTTTGGGGCGTCACACAATCCATAAGAAGCAATTCACATAATTGCAACAAGACATGCACTTAACAGTCACCAAATCATAATAAGGGAGTAAGTGCACAATATCTTTAATGGTCGGCTCCGGGATTCTCTTCAAGATCCTCTTGAGCGCCTAGAAACATAACAATTAACTATTACCCATAAATACTTACAAACTCCTTGCCAAACAAGGAAGAATGTGCGTTCGTTTTCAAATTAAAATAGTGTCTCGAAAAGCCTCAATATCTAGAAAATCGAGATTCAAAAGTAAGGGTTTAACAACATGGGAGAAATTGATTTCATTCATGAAATCATGTTTAAAATGATCGATCAATATCAAGAAAGAGTAACGAGTTCTCAAAAACTCATTTTCATAAGAAATCGAGAAATTTCAACTTTGCACGACAATTTTTGAAAAATCGAATCTTGAGTTTGGAACATCCAAAAATGGAAAACTTTACACTGTTGGAAACTAGGTTCAAAGTACTAAAATTTTCTAGAAGACATTTTTCCAAGATTCTAAACAGAAGGCATTCAATTTTCAACTCAAAGTGGCTGTTATGAACAAGTAAGGCAGTTTCAGTCATGTTTTTTTGGCAGTTTTTGAAAATTCGGAAAAATTCACAAAAAGTGAACTAGCCTTTGAAATTCCTAACACAATACAAGTTCCTAAAAAATTTTTAAACAGGGCAAACGGAACTAAATTCGGAGTTTTGAACGTAAAGATATAGTACCTTAAAGTCGGCTGACTTTTGTACACTATTCAGAAATTTTCCAGATTTGAAGAGCAAACTTTGGGCCTCAAAATGGTCTTAGAATAACACCAAATTTAGTACACTTAAAGTTACATATGAGGACTACTCTTCTATTAAATTTCATGCAAAAACTCCCACGGAAAGACAATTAACGAAACAACCAATGTTCGAAAAATATTTCAAAGCAAATCTGTCCTCCTGTCTTTCTTTTTTTTCCAAACATTTTGCACAATGAAATGAGTCTAAATTTGATCCATTTTTGAAACCAACATCCTAGAAACCTTTAATAAACACTTGATGGTTGATTGACATCAAAATTTTTGAATTAGAACATCCCACAACAAACTAGACCAGTTGGCCAGCAAGAAGGCAAAGCTTTCCATTTTTCCAGCTTTATTGCACTTTCGAAATCAGGCCATAACTCACTCAATACAATTTCAAATTAAGAATGGTTGGTGGCGTTCGAAACTAGATTCAAAACTCTACATTTCATCAGAACAAGTCATTTCCAAAATAAGTTCACAAGTGAGAGAAAATAGAGCCACAAGATGTAGCTTCTACCTTTCTCTTGGATAGACAGTCAGAACAGGATAGCAAACTTTGCCGAATCACTATGGCTCACTCAGTTTGAACTAGAAGGTGAATTTTATACCATTGGAAAGCTACAATTGTCTAGTTTCAAATGCAACAAATGACACTTGATTTTGACTTTTGTACATAATCAAAGAGTTACTGTTCGGACAGCCAGAACCCATTTCTAGTTTTCTTCAAATTTCGAAATTTCAAGTTTTGCTCAACCAAGTCAAATGATTTTTGGTAGACACTTTCTATACATAATATACAACATATATTAACCAATTTCACAGCCAAACAAGCACCAAAAATTCGAAATTCAAGCATGATAACAACAGGGCAGATTCGACCATCTTCATGAACCAACTTCCTTCGATTTTCTTTACGTTTTCTAACCATAATCAACTCGAATAACACGTAAACAACATTAATCGAGCATTTAATTCTCAAGGAAGCTACCTAAAGGTCACACCAAAATCTGCTAGCCTAACATTTAAAGCATGAAAAATAGACTTCCTCAAGTCCTCTACCTAGTTTCATGCTTAGGGTTCAAACCCTTGCAAATCCAACCATAAATCTTGTATTAGATGGAGAGATTAGAAGAGTTGATGGTTTACCTCTAACCCTTGTAGAAACCAGAAATTTTCACCACTAAAACTCCAAGAAATCACCCAAGATGAAGCCTTCCTCCAAGTTCAAGTTAATCTCCAAGATGTTTAGGAGTTGGGCGGTGGTTTGTAAAGGAAATGGAAGCCAAAATGGTGCAAAATGAAGAAGCTTTCTTCCCTTCTTGTTCCCTATGCTGTTCGGCTGAGAGAGGTGAGGAGAGAGAGAGGGTTTTATGTTGTGAAGCTTCCATTGGAAGCTTAAGGAATTTGTGGCCAAAAGTTGTCCAAAAGTCAACTAGGAATAGTGCGTGTATAGTGTCCCTAACTACCACTTTTCTCTCTTGTTTGTTGCACTAGTACACTAATTCTCAAATATAATTCTTTTAATACTATAATTATTTACTCTTAGTAGTGTAGCATAAGTTTCTTAAATCTCCACTTAGTTGATTCGATGCGAAATACGCGAACCTCCGATTCGCACGCGATAAGGCGAAAATTTGAACTCACTCACCTCTAATCCCTCAATTAAATTTTCTTAGTCTACTACTGATCATTCTTAATTCTCCAAGATTATTGCACTCTTGAATCAAATATTGTGACAGCCCCATCTCCCCCTAAGGCGAACCAAAGGGTTCGGCGGACCGCCTGCTCAGCTTTTCGTTGGGACTCAGTCGTTCACTCAAACAAATCGGAAATAAAACCACAAGAAAGAGTATAACAACAATCCAAAACTTAAAGCGACACCTATATACATTGCTATCTCCAACGGGAGTACAAACATCGAATATACAAAGGTTCTCATTTCTTCATACAACCAGCCCGTGCCAAGCACTAGGGCGAGAACCATTACAAAATCAAAGAACTAGACTAGGCTAGTCGATACCAAGCTCTCGTTCTTGCTCGCCTTCCCCTGTTAAGGAAAACAAAACTAAAGGAATGAGCTAAAAGCTCAGTGAGGTTCCGAACACATAAATTCAATACATTAAACATAGAGTATCAATAATTCAGGAAACATTTACAATGGAAAGCGATAGTAACACATTCATTAAAAGGATACGGGCTCACATGGACCTATTCATTCGTTCGTTCGTTCTCCTGTCATTCCCCTTATTCCTCCGATTATTTGAAAATGCATTTTTGTATGTAAAACCCTCATTCGTTCATTCCATTTCACCCCCATCCGGACGTTGGCCGGACTCCACCCGACAACAAGGTAATACTCGAGTATACCAACGTTCACACCTAGGGTCACCATATCGCCCGACCGAGTCCACTTCTGACTCGAGTCGATCGGTAACGAAGGGCAGGGCCCAGTTCAGTCAAAAGGCTTACATCATGCGGAACTAATGTATCAACCATTAAATCATTAAAAATTTCACGTTTCATTTAGGTTGAGCGCGATAAAGTACACGCTCCCCTAGAAAATTCGTTTTAGAAATCATTGAAAACACTTAACACATTATCAAACAACAACAACAAGTCATGAAGTCAAGGAGAATATAACAAACAAGGAACATTCACCTATTGAAGCAAAATAACGTCCAAAGTTTCCTTCCGGATACACCCTCAATCATCAAGGTATCCTAATAATCAAACGAACACATTATGCTTCAACCATCAAAGATGTAAGTGAGTCAAAGACAAGTCGAATACGTACTAGTACAAAATATAAATATGGTTTTGGTAGTGAAAAGAGTACATTGAAACCAAAGGACATAAGTAAAATATTTGTAAAACTTAGACTCACTTGTAAAACTTTAAAATCGCTATTTGAGTCGAAGTGACAAAGAAAACAGAAATACCCTAGATGGTTCTGTGACAGCCCCACCTTCCCCTAAGGCGAACCAAAGGGGTTAGCGGACTGTCTGCCCATCTCTCGTCAGGACTAACGGTGCAGTTTAGAGCGATCTAATACGTTCCGGAATATACAAACGAGCATAAACAAGTTAAAATATCCAAATAAAAAAAAATGAAACTAGAGTCGGCCATGAATAGTAGTCCAAAAAGTAAAACCAATCATATGGTGACACTTGTCACCTCATTAAATGCATCTATATCTCTTTGTTTCCTTTCGCATCAATCCATATAGCAATCTCTAATTATCTCATAACCCGGTAATTTTAACCCAGTATCCAAAACTTAACCTAGTTGGCCGAATTTTTCCGAACTTTCCGCACTAGCGGGTCCCACATCCGGTATACGCTCTTAATTTCTCAAAAACTAACCGATACTAGAAAAATCATCTAAAAACTATATTTACTCATAAAAATTATTGGAAAAAAATTTTCCTAATAAGGAAAATGCAGAAAACAAACCATTAAAAGAAAATAAACCCTAGAAAAATGAGAAATCTCACTACTACAAGATTCCATATAACAGTCCCCATGGCTTGTCAATTTTCACGACCAAACCCTTGCCAGCTCGATTCAATTGACTACCAATGGGGTTGAGCTCAGTAGTACAGTAAAGGTCGTTGGATACATGTCCAAACGACACCAAAAATCAGTTTTTTCATGTACATATCCAGTATCACAGTGAAATAGTAGACAGTCAGTAATAATATCAAAGGGGGTGAGGACAATCAAGTACACCCTCACCTTAATCAAATTCAATAGCCAAATAAGCCTTCAAGGCATCACATTCACATATAGCAAAGTCACATTGTAAACAAACAAGTGAGTAGTACACTCACCACTCAAGCAAATGATATTTCATGCACTTCCGCCTAAGAGCGTCTTGTACCACCGTCACGTCCTAAAACATTCAAATAAGCATAATAAGACTCGATTACAATTCATAACCAAGTCCACATACCACCAAAATAAGGTTCCACGAGAATATATAAACACTAGAGTAAACCAGGAAAATCCGGAAATGGCATTAAGCACTAAGCTAGAAAAAAAATAGTTTTTGACGTCATTATGCGGTTTTGGCACCATTGGCACTACGATTATTGGATGGAGGTGTAAGATACACCGTTTTGAAGCTAAGAGATAGGCTACAAAGTTACAGAAGGTCACTCAGTCCAGTTTTGAGTGTAACCAGGTCAAATATGCGATATACTACACCAGAACCGGAAAAACAGGTTCACAAACCGCATTCTGGTTCAAACATCATAAGTCAGGCTACCTAAGTCCAAATCAGGTGATTCCAAAGCCATCCGAAAGCTAAGATACAAGGCTACAATTCATCAGAAGACATCAACAACCAAATCAGAAGCATTCCCACTCAAATTAACCAATCCCAGACGCAATTATCAAATTCGGGTAGAAACAGGGCAGCAGGGGTAATTCAGTCTTTTCACAAGCTACGTTACTCCGATTGACCTGAAATTTTTGTAACCATCTCTGAAATATCATTCCCTACAACTTTCATGTTTTAACCCAAGGCCAATTCGGCCTCTAACTATGAGATACAGTGCCAGGCAGAATGTAAGACAATGAAACCCTAACTTTTCAATTTTTCTTCCAAACCAGAAATTTTCTGCAATTAACTACCATTCACACCAACTCGCTTCATTCTAGATCATTTCCAATCATCATACATAGCCACACCATAACAATCATATTAAAACAGAAAAATCACCCATAAATATAAAACATCACCAATTCCACCAAAAATAAAAAAATAACACCAAAAATCATCACTTCAACTACCTCAAGTCACAAATTAAACATCATTAGGTGGAGGAGAGGGGTTTCTTCACTACTCACCTTAGTAAAACAAGAGAGAGAGCAACTTGTCACCTTAGCTTTCCAAATAACTCCACCAAACACCTCACAATCACTCACTTAAAGGTTTCTATGGAACAAAAGCAAGATTAAGTGGTTGATTAGTTGAATTTGAGCAAGATGGAGGCAAGAATTTGAAGAGTTTTCTTTCTTTCTTTGCTTGAAGTGGCCGGCCAAGATGAAGGAGAAAATGGTGAATTTTTGGTAGTTTTTTGATTTATTTGGTCTAATGGTAAAAGGTGAATAGTAGTCCAAAAAGTAAAACCAATCATATGGTGACACTTGTCACCTCATTAAATGCATCTATATCTCTTTGTTTCCTTTCACATCAATCCATATAGCAACCTCTAATTATCTCATAACACCCGATAATTTAAACCCAGTATCCAAAACTTAACCTAGTTGGCCGAATTTTTCCCAACTTTCCGCACTAGCGGGTTCCACATCCGGTATACGCTCTTAATTTCTCAAAAACTAACCGATACTAGAAAAATCATCTAAAAACTATATTTACTCATAAAATTTATTGAAAAAAATTTTCCTAATAAGGAAAATGCAGAAAACAAGCCATTAAAAGAAAATAAACCCTAGAAAAATGAGAAAATTACGGGTTCTCACAGGTTCACGTGGTATTCGCTCTCAAGGCTTACTCAAGTCGTAAGTGTATCGACCTAGTTCTCGAGCGTAAATTTGGGCAGCACGCCCTTTGTAGTTACCTATTTTCCAGCCATTTATGGCTTCATTCTTTTCCTCAATCAAACCCAAAGTCATCTACAAAATCATCTCATTTCAATAGCCATTCCATAGGCTCCAAGTCATACAAATACAAAATCGAGCTAGGAACATGTGCGGAAATGGAGTTTGTGTCAAGAAACAAAAGACAGATTTGACGTTGTTTTACGTAACGGACACAACTGAAGCTACACTTATCGGATTGGGGTGTAATTTCTACTGTTTTGAAGCTAAGAAAGAGAGCTACAACTTTTATGAAGACCACTGAGTCCAGTTCGTAGTGTATCTAGGTCAAAATTTGAAATTACTGAACCAGAATCGCACAAACAGGTCAGTTAACTGTGCTATGTTTAAATGACAATAACTCAGGCTACCGAAGTCCAATCGAGGTGATTCTAGGGGCGTTGGAAATATAAGACATAGAACTACAAATTTTGTGTTTTGGCCAAAGGCGAATTCAGTACACATCAAGGTGAACAAACACAGTTAGTGTTGTGAAATATCAAAATTATCCACTGGACTAAACCTATGAGAGTCAGGGGTATTTTTATCTTTTCACAAGCTACATTGCTCTGATTGAGCTGAAATTTTGTAGGAAACCATAAACTATCATTCTCTACAACTTTCATGTTTTGTGATAAGCCTAATTAGGCCTCTAACATGATGAAATGGAACAGGACAAAACTGAAGCTAAATTTTCCAGAAATCTGGAATTTTTGTTATTTCAAGCTATAATTCACATTTTCACCTTGAAACTACCACTACTATCACCTTCACAAGATCAGATACCATATATATACATCACACCACACCTAACCCACAAGAAACCCTAACTCAAAAGTCATCCATCTAATCATCAAAATCACTTGAAACAAGCATCACAAGCACAATTCTAAACTTAATACCCAACTTAATCATGAGTAATGGGGAAAGTACCTCAAGACAAGAGCTTGCAAGAGTGATCCTCCACTTTTCCTTGAAATTTTTGGTTCCTTAGGCTTCCCAATCTTCCATCTAGTGATCAATCGGTTTAGTTTTTCATGGTTGCACTCAAAAGGTTGGATTCAAGGTAGAAGATTGAACTCTCTTCACTCTCTTGTTCCTCCTAGCTCTCATCCAAAACAGAAAGAAAATGAGGGAAAATGAAACAAGATGAGAGATAAGAAGGCAAGACAAATGGTTGGTCAAGACACCATAGGTAGTTGACACTTGTCACCACCAAGACCAACTAAATTTTCTCTTTCTTTTCCTTGCATTTTGGCCACAAGTTTCAGCCATATGGATGAGGATGAGGATGAGGGGGGATATTTTGCAAAAATATTAAGGGTATGTGGTGGTAAGGAAGTGGTGGTCAAGTGATGGGTTTAATCGGTAGTGATCGATACCCGTCGGTTTGAGCCGGTTTTTCTTAAACCGCGTATACCAGGGTTTTTAACTTTTAATCACTGACTTATTATTATCACTTCTAATCATACAATATTTCCTCATCCAAAAGTCACTCTTAGCTACCAAATTTGATCCTCACTCCGTACTGAATAATCACATTACGAAAAAACGTGAAAACCCTAATTCGCTCTAACTTGAAAACGGACAACAAAAACCCTTACTTCTATATTCATTTACACTTATTGTGGTGTGATTAGGTAGTAAGGCTCTTATAAAATCATAAGGTCCAACTAAAAGGGGATTTTTAAGAAAAACGTGAGGGGTTTTACAATTCCATAAATTGAATTTAGGGTTTCGGTTGAAATATGAGAAATTTGAAAAAAAACGGTCAGTCACAAGTGAAACTAGGGTTTTGATTAGACGTTTAGTGTTTCTAGTCTTTTAAAATAAAACAAGATTTTAAATCAAACCCAAAGAAATAACTTTAGTTCTTTCTTTAAAACAAAATAATGTTTTTAAAATAAAAATAAACTAAAGAAACCGTAATATCCTCTTTGAGACTAAACAAAAGATGATCCTAAAAGTTGGGGTATCACAAATATTGTCTTAAAAAATGTGTATTCGCTATTTCTCACTAAACGAGCATCTAAAATTAAATTTGCTAACGAAATGTTTTAAAAATATGAGTGAGACACTGCTCCATGTAAATGGATTTAAAATGGTTGAAATAAATTATTCAGAGAAAATGAGTGAATTAATAATTAAATAGACCAGTAAAATAGAATTAAAAGTAAGAAAAATTCGGGTCCTCACAAAGAGAGTGGTTTGTTTTCACTTACAAGAAGGCTTTGGGAAGGTATAAGTTCATCCACCTCTTGTCTTTAACTTAATCTAGTTAAAAATGCTATAGAAGCTTGTAATCTTGGCATATGATGGTTGATTGTTTGATTGAGTAGTGGCATGTTTAGCTAGGATTTGCATCTTTTCAGTTTTGATTAGTGTTGTTTCACTACTAAATGATGTATTAAGGTTGGAAATGGAACTTGTGAAGTGATTTTGTGCTTTTGTGTAACTTTGTTAGAGTAAAAGTTGAATTCCAGCATTGGTAGAGATTCTACCCTGTTTCTTTGAACCAATCTTACCTGCATATTCATCCATGATAAAGGCCAAATCAACTCTTACTCAAAACATGAAAGTTATAGTAATTGAGTTAACTATCAACCAATAAAATTTCATCTCAATTTGAGCACTGTAGCTTGTTAAATGACTAGAATATCCCTGACTGCCTAAATGCCTTGTTTAACCGATAGCTCTCTATTTTCTCTGAGATGTCAATTTTTGACCCTAAAAATGTGAGAACTGGGTGTCGATATCTTCATAGGAAATGTAGTTCTATGTCTTAGCTTCGAAACGCCATAATATTTACTCCAATTCGATAAGCGTAGTTTCAGTTGTGATCAAAACGTAAGATGACAAACCTGTTACTTAGACATTTTTCTTTAATACTAGTTTCCAACTTTAGTCTTGATGATTGCATTACTAGAATTGACTTGTATTTGGATGAAATTGAGCCTAGTTGAAGAGCTATTGTGTTAAGTTTGTTTATACGTTGAATTTGGACTGAGTTGAGAAAAATAATGAAGCCATAAATGGCTGAAAAATAGTGAAATATAAAGGGCATACCGCCCAAATTTTCGCTCAAGGGTTAGGCGAGTGAACTTGAGTTGAGCGATGATTTGAAGTCGAAGGGAACTTAGATTGTCTATCGTAGTCAAGTTACTGTCAACAGAAGTATATGAGCTGAATTCAGCCGAAACTTGTACCCTTGTGAAAGTAGCGACCAATAGAAATATGTTTCCCTCGTCTTTTAGACTCAAATGCGAATTCCAAAGTTTTAATTGCTTCTTTAACAACACCAAAAGAGCGAGCATGAATTTTCTAGAGTTTGATAAGTAACATGACTATTACCCATGAGTTTTGTTAGGATCGAAAACAACCTAAGAGGGGAGGTGAATTAGGTAGTTTAAAAACTAGCCAAGTTGTGAATCACTTTTTGAGTACTTGCCCTCTTTTTCTAAAAGACCACTTAATAGAGCAATTGATGAGAAAGCACAAGTGCATGTGAGTAGAAGAGATGAGCAATATATATACCAAGACAGTAAGTAAAAATGATAGAGTATCAAACCAAATACCAAACTTCTCTTGAGTTTGAATATCAATTTATAGAACAAGTTTCTTCAAGTTGATCAACTTACAACCAATTTTTGTGTACAAAGGAAGGATCACTTCCTCCTTGCCCTAAGTCACACTCGGTCAAGTAAGGAAGTTTTGTTATCACTCGGATAACCCTCACAAAGCTACACTATTGAAGTAATTGAATCACACTAGAAAAGTTTATCGAAAATTACACAACTAAGAGTACAAATCTTGTTTGAAGAGTATTTTCACACCAAAATCACTCTAGATCTCATGTAGTCTCAATGTGCAAAGTTACTTTGAAATGGTTGACTTTGTTCTATTTATATAGGACCAAAAAGTTCCTCAATTAATGCTTCCAACGGATAGAAGGCAACTAAAGAGTCAACTAGCCGTTGGTAGTATCCCACGTCTGGTAGACCAACCTCTTGCGTCCGAACGTAGGCAGTGAGTTCAGGAAATTTTCTTGAATTATTTCGGACGTTCGGTACCTTCAATGTATGCGTCCGAAGTGTCGCAACGCTTGTCGGACATCCGGTGATCTGATGATGTGTGTTCAATCGAGGTCCGTGAGTTTAGAGGGACTGACTCAATATCTTCGGACATCTGAGGGTGAAGTTCTTCATGCATCCGAAGTTGCGCAAAGGTTGTCGAACGTCTGATCCAATCTTTTTGTGCGTCCGACAGCAGCTTCAGCATCCTTTGTGCTTAATCTTTAAACCTGTTTTGCTCCATTTCTGAAAGGGTCTATTGAGAGAACATTAGTAACATCCATTTGTTTTGTAATCATCAAAAGCTACGGACTGAGATAAACAATCTCCCTTTTTTGATGATGACAAAACAATGGATTGAGGAAAATAATTTGCGGCACAACTCCCCTTTACTTGATGCATCCAAGGAGTGGATACTAATAATGTCCTCTCACATATAGATTATTGGACACTTCTCTTGAGTGGACACTCCCCCTTAGAATGACTCCCTCTCATGTATAGATTACATATCCATTTCTCCTCCTTTTTATCATCATTGAATCAACCAGAATCCAATATCCGATACACATCATCAATATTACCAGCAATATTAGAAGCCAAAACTATCAACAATTATTAGTAATACTATCAACACTTATTAGTAAAATCAGAAGCCAAAACACAGCATCATTAATATTGGTAATTGTCAATAGCAATCATTCATCCAGTCAATATCAGAAATCAAAGGTCAGACTGAATTAAGCAACATTCATCCAAAAATCAGGGATAATCCACAAAAGTAACATTCATTCGAAACATAAAAGATAACCAAATAGTTTTACAGACCAGCAGAGGAAGGAAAATAGAATTCATAATACAGAACGCACGAAATGTTTAAAATGCAAGAGATTCCAAAAGCCTATTATGAACAACCATCCTAGTCATGAAGTGCATTTGCCTAGAAGTGCCTAAATGGTGATCTTGGACGATCTAGGCCTCCTTCTTGCTAGGCGAAACTGAGCAGGATCCACTTCTTCCTCTTCAATGTTCTCATCATCATTCTCTTCAGTTTCTTTTTCAGTTGCTGGAGCCTTTCCCTTGTCCTGTGGTTGAGAACTGAAGGCATGGTATTCTGGAGTAGTTTCAGTAGTTGGCTCAGTTCTAGGCTCCTTTTGGTGTGCATTCTCATTGTTTTGAGGAATGGGAGGCACAAGCAAATTCCTTTTATCAATGAAGGTGGCTTGTTGTTCGAATAACATGGTCATCATCAGACTATCTTCAAGAAATAGGATGTGTTGTTTGAGATTCTCAAGCAAAGAAATGACCTCAGAGTTGGATGAAGAGGACTTAGTGGCTGACTTTCTAGGATGGATAGTAAAGGGTGAGACAAACATAAACTGATCTCGAGGAATCCTAGAGGTAACAGGAGTTTCATGAAAATTCTTCCTTGTAAACTCCGAAACAGTTTCCTTGTAGCACCAATGACTCTCAAAAAATTTCAGATTTTTTCTTTCAAAATAAGCCTTGGAGAAAACAGTTGATGCACTTTCTTTTGGTGATTTTTCAGTAAAGGAAATTTCAAGATGAGCAAAGATAGGAGTCAGAAAGTTTCTATAGGAAAGTTTCCTACAGCTATCAGTGCTGATTCTAAGCAAGAATTTGCACATAACAAAGCCAAAATCAATTCTGATTTTTTCAAGAAAGCAATAGAACAAGTAAAGCTCCATTTTGTCGGCATCAGTCCTATGACCATCAGTAGGGACCAACAGATTCAAAATTGTGGAAAAATGATCAAGTTTTGAGGACTGAGATCCTCCAATCTTGCCTCAGCAGAAGTATTAAAATGAGTTTGACAATAAGTCATCAATTTTGTAACATGAAAATGATGATATGCAGAAGAAAATTCTTCATATGAAAAGAAGTTTGCAATTTTTCCTTTAAAACCATCTTCAATTTTGGTTTCCAGAACATTGTTGACAATGTCAGGGTTCAACTCTATGTTAACAGAATTGATACATGAAACTAGATCAATGTGTGATTTACCCTTCCTAAGGTTGGTAAAGAATTGATGAAGCATGTCAGGATAGTATGTGTTTGGAATGGTCAGAAGATGAGTCCATTTTTGGAATTAAAAAAGATTAAGAACAGGTTCAAGGTCAAGATTGCAGAATTCGTAAGGGATGATTGTGATACCCCAACTTTTAGGATCATTTTTTGTTTAGTCTCAAAGAGAATATTACGGTTTCTTTAGTTTATTTTTATTTTAAAAAAAACATTATTTTGTTTTAAAGAAGGAACTAAAGTTATTTCTTTGGGTTTGATTTAAAAGCTTGTTTTGTTTTAAAAGACTAGAAACCCTAAAAGTCTAATCAAAACCCTAGTTTCACTTGTGACTGACCGTTTTCTCAAATTTCTCATATTTCAACCGAAACCCTAAATTCAATTTATGGAATTGTAAAACCCTTACGTATTTCTTAAAAATACCCTTTTATTTGGAAATTATTAATTTATAATAGCCTTACTACTCAATCACCCCACAATAAGTGCAAATGAACCTAGAAAGTAGGGTTTCATGTTTCGATTTTAAGTTAGCACGAATTAGGGTTTTCACATTTTTCCGTAGTATAACTTTTCGGTACCGAGTGAGGATCAAATTTGGTAGGTAAGAGTGAATTTTGGATGAGGAAATATTATATAATTAGAAGTGATAATAATAAGATAGTGATTAGAAAGTAAAAACCCTAGTATACGCGATTTAAGCAAAATCGGTTCAAACCGACGGGTATCGATCACTACCGATTGAACCCACCACTTGACCACCACTTCCTTACCAACACATACCCTTGATATTTTTGCAAAATATCCCCCTCATCCTCAGCCACATGGCTGAAAATTGTGGCCAAAATGCAAAGAAAAGAAAGCAAAAAAACTTGGATGGCTTTGGTGGTGACAAGTGTCAACCACCTATGGTTTCTTAACCAAGCCAAGTCTCACCTTCTTATCTTCCATTTGAGTTCATTTTTCCCTCATTTCTTTTTGTTTTTGGCCGAGAGCAAGAGGATCAAGAGAGTGAAGAGAGTTTTCCATCTTCTACCTTGAATCCAACCTTTTGAGTGCAACCCAGAAAAACTAAACCGATTAATCACTAATTTGGAAGCTTGGGAAGCTTAAGGAACCAAAGATTTCAAGGAGAGGTGAAGGATCATCCTTGCAAGCTTGTGTCTTGAGGTATAATGGCTGATCAACCATTCTTTATCCATTAATCATGATTAAGTTGGGTATTAATGTTGATATTGTGCTTGTGATGCTTGTTTCAAGTGATTTTGATGATTAGATTGATGACTTTTGAGTTAGGGTTTCTTGTGGGTTAGGTATTGTATGATGTATATATATGGTATATGATCTTGTAAAGGTGAAAGTAGTGGTAGTTGCAAGGTAAAAATGTGAATTATAGCTTGAATATAGCAAAATTCCAAATTTCTGGAAATTGTAGATTCAGTTCTGAATGATTCCATTTCATCATGTTAGAGGCCGAATTAGGCTTAGCACAAAACATGAAAGTTGTATACAATGATATTTTATGGTTTTCTACAAAATTTCAGCTCAATCGAAGCAACGTAACCTGTGAAAAGATGAAAAATACCCTGACTGCCATAGGAGTAAAGTCAGTGGATAGCTTTGACAGTACACTAAGTTGGTTGCATTTGTTCACCTTGATACATACTGAACTAGCTTTTAGTCAAAACATGAAAGTTTTAGTATTGTGTCTTAGCTTTCCAACACCTCCAAGAACGTCTTAAACGGAGTTGGTAGCTTGAGATATGGCCATTTAAAAGTAGTATGGTTAACTGGCCGGTTAGTTGGAACTTGGTTCTGTGAATTGGGAATTTGACTGGGTTACACTAGAATTTGGACTAAGTGGTTTTCATCAAAATTGTAGCCCTTTGGCTTAGCTTCAAAATGGTATAGATTACACCCCAATCCGATAAGCGTAGCCTTAGTTGTGTCCGTTACGGAAAAACACGTCAAATCTGTCTTTTGCTAAACCTCATTTCTTCACATGTTCCTAGCTTGGTTTTGTACTTGTATTACCTTGAGCCTATTGAATGGCTATTGGAATGAGATTTTTTGGTATGTAACTCTAGGTTTGATTGAGGAAAAGAATGAAGCCATAAATGGCTGGAAAATAGAAAAAATACAAAGGGCGTGATGCCCAAATTTACGCTCAAGGGCTAGGTAGACATACTTGCAACTTGAGTAAGGGTTAAGAGTGACTACTACTTGAACCATCTAGGATATTTGTGTCTTCTTTTATCGAGGTATATATGTAAGGATTTGGCCGAACTTGTACCCTTCGGAAATAAAATAATGACTGCTTGAAGTACGTTTTCCTTGTACTTTCGACTCAAATGGCATTTCCAAATATAAATGTTATAAAGTTATATAGTTTGAAAAGCGAGTGAGTGTTTCATGAATATTCTCCAAGTGAATTTCCATTTCTTGATTCTTATTGAACGAAACGTCTAAGTTTCGAACCTTAGTCGATTTTCAAAGTTTTTAAACTGAGTTTTATCGCAGATTTGGACTCCAAACCCGGAGTACAACCTGAAAGTGACCAGTAAAGGCACTATATCTTTTGGTGAGTGCTTCCAAATACCTGATTGAACTGGATACTTGTTTTCAATATTTGACCAATGTGATTTAATGATATGTAATTTGTTGATCGGGTAAGAGTGTACTTTATCGCACTTGCCCTAATATGATATATACTTGTTTATTGTTGTAATTGATTTGATATACTTGTACTTGAGTTGTAAGTGCGGAGCGGCAGTATGTACCAACACTCAATCCGAGTGGGAGGTGCCTCTCATTCCCGTCTCTGTACTTTTATTTTAATTCAGTCGATTGGAGTGTTATCTCATCAACTTTTGGGGACCCCAAACCCTACTAGCTAGTTAATTGAGTCGAGCCGGCAAGGGCTTGGTCGATTAGATAATGAACCATGGGTAGTTAGTGATGTCGAGTGGAGTGTTATCTCCTCGACTAATCGGTATACTCGAGTATTACCACCTGTGTTTATTGAAGATTTTGGGCCCAGTAGGGGGTGTGAATGGTGGACGGAGAGTAGTGTAAGTAGTGCTCTACTGGATTGGTTACTTACTTGAAAGTTGACGGAGTGTCAACTATTACTTGATCAAGCTCTGGTGATGCACTGGGAATTTGGCTCCTGAGAGCCTTCCATATCCTTATACTTTGGAATGATTATTACTTATTGGATTATTGATTCTTCTGAAAAACTTTTACACTCGCTCACTTTGAGATTTGCTACTTGAAGTATAATGTTCACTCTTATGAACTTTTGATGCCATTAACTTGCTACGGTGATATTCGTACTTTTAAAATGGTCAATTTGTTATTTGGAACCTCACTGGGCTTTTACTTCATTCCACGCCATTTGTTTTCCTTACAGGGGGTACGAGCGAGGCATGAGACATGTATAGACTAGCGTAGCCTAGTTCCTTATAGGTGGTATTCGGCTAGGTTCTAACGTATAACCCTCGCTAAACAAAGTGGTAAATGTCCTAGATGGTTCAAGTAGTAATCACTCTTAACCCTTACTCAAGTCGTAAGTGTATTCCTCTAGTCCTCGAGCGTAAATTTGGGCAGAATGCCCTTTGTATTTTCCTATTTCCAGCCATTTATGGCTTCATTCTTTTCCTCAATCAACCCCAAAGTTACACACGACACAAATTCATTTCAATAGGCTCAAGACAATACAAGTACAAAATTCAAGTTAATAACAAGTGCGGAAATGAGCTTTAGTAAAAGACAGATTTGATAGGGTTTTGTGGAAAGGACACATCCGAGGCTACGCTTATCGGATTGGTGTACAACTTATACCGTTTCGAAGCTAAGATGAAGGCCTACAACTTTCATGAAGATTACCTAGTCAAATTTCCAGTGTAACCCAGTCAAATTCCCAGTTCACCGAACCAGGTTCCAACAAATTGACTAATTAACCGTACTACATTTAAATGGTCATATCTCAGGCTACCAAAGTCCGTTTAAGGCATTATTTGAAGCGTTTAAAACCTAAGACAGAGTACTAAAACTTTCATGTTTTGGTAAATAGCTAAATCAGCACGAATCATAGTGAACAGATGCAGTCAACTAGATGAACTGTCTAAAATGGGTCACTAGAAATATCGTAGGGCAGCGAAGGTATTTTGGTCTTTTCACAGGCTACATTGCTCCGATTGAGCTGAAATTTTGTAGGCACCTATAAAATATCATTCTATACAACTTTCATGTTTTGTACCAAGCCTAATTAGGCCTATAACATGGATCACTAAAACCAGACAGAACAAGGCCGAAATTTTCCAGAAATCTGGAAATTTTGGGATTCAATGAAACTTTCTTCATTTCTTGCCTCAATCCGCCACCACAACCTCCTATATAAGCTTAGATATAACATATATCCTCCATATAGCAAGTATAGGTAGAAATCATCAAACCCTAACTTACATATATCACCATAAAAATCATCACAACAACTTGTATCACAACTAATCTAACCAAAACATGAATTATATAACATCTTAATCAAAAATAAAAGAACCAAAGCTATGGGTTAGACCTTATACCTCAACAAAAGAATCTTGCAAGAGTAATGCTTCACCTCCTCTTGAAATATTTGGTTCCCCTAGCTTCCCAAAGTCACAACTCACAAATTAATCGGTTTAGAATTTTGTTTCCTCACTTGGATGGCTCAAACTCAAGATGAAATGGTGAAACTCTTGCTCTCTCTTTCCCTCTCTCTTGTCTCGGCCAACCAGCAGAAAAATGGAGTGAAAATGAAGCCAACAAGATGATAAGAAGGTTGGACTTGGCTTGGTCAAGGAGCCATAAGGGTGTGACACTTGTCACCACCAAAGCCAACAAAACTTTCTTTTTCTTTCCTTGCATTTTTAGCCCTAAATTTCGGTCAAAGCCAGCTGGAAATAAGGAGATATTTTGCTCAAATATTAATGAGCTTGTATGGTAAGAAAGTGGTGGTCAAGTGATGCATTCAATCGGTAGTGCACGGTACCCGTCGGTTCGCAACGTTTTTCCTTAAATCACACGTACTAGGGTTTTTACTTCCTATTCACTAACTTTTTATCATTGCTCCTAATCACACATTATTTCTCACCCAAAAGTCACACTTAAGCACCAAATTTGATCCTTGCTCCGTACCGGATAATTACACTACGGATACACGTGAAAACCCTAACTTGCTCCAACTTGAAAACGAAAAGTGAAACCCTACTTTCTAGGTTCATTTGCACTTATTGTGGAATGATTGGGTAGTAGGGCTATAGTAAATGAATAATTTCCAAATAAAAGGGCATTTTTAAGAAAATGTGAGGGATTTTATAATTCCATAAATTGAATTTAGGATTTCGGTTGAAATATGAGAAATTTGAGAAAACGGTTAGTCACAAGTGAAACTAGGGTTTTGATTAGACTTTATTTCTAGAATTTAGGGTTTCTAGTATGTAAAACAAAACAATAAAATAAAGAAACCTTAATATTCCCTTTGAGGCTAACAAAAGATGGTCCTAAAAGTTGGGGTATCACACAAGGTCGGCCAAGTTCTAACTTATATACCTCGATAAAAGAAGATGCAAATATTCTAGATGGTTCAAGTGGTATTCATTCTCAAATTCTTATGCAAATCGCGAGTATATCTACCTAACTCTCGAGCGCAAATTTGGGCAGCACGCCCTTTGTATTTGCCTATTTTCCAACCGTTTATGGCTTCATTCTTTTCCTCAATTAGTCCCAAAATCACATGCAAAGAGTCTCATTAAAATAGCCGTTCAATGGGCTCAACGTCATACAATTACAAAACCATGCGACAGAAATGACCGGAAATAAGGTTTAAGGCAAAAAGAAAAAAAATAGGTTCGACGTCTCTTAGCGTATCGCTCACAACTGAAGCTATGCTTATCATATTGGGGTGCAATTTATATCATTTCGAAGCTAAGACAAAGGGCTACAACTTTGATGCAGACCACTCAATCCAGTTTGTGAGAACCCGTATTTCCCTAATATTTTTTTCCTAGGGTTTTCCCCCTTAATTGCATGTTTTCTGCATTTTCTGGCTTAGAAATATTTTCTTGGTGGATTTTATGAGCAGTTATAGTTTTTAGATGATTTTTCTAGCCTTGGAGAGTTTTTGGAAAATTAAGAATATATATTGGACGTAGGACCCACTAGTGCGAAAAGTTCGGAAAAATTCGGCCAATTAGGTTAAATTCCGGATACTGTGTGAAATTTATCGGGTGTTAAGAGTTAAGTAGAGGATGTGAAGTGATTGATGTGAGAGGAAAAATAAAGATAAGGATGCATTTATGGGGGTGACAAGTGTCACCATGACATTGGTTGGACTTTATGATTTACTATTCACTATTTTGACCTTTTGACTAATTGAGTAAATATCTCAAAAAAATTGCTCAAAATTCACTCTTTCTTACCTCCTTATGGCCGGCCCTCTCAAGCTCAAGAAAGGAAGAAAAAACTTCTTCAAATCTTGATTTCCTCTTGCTCCAATTCCATAACTCAACCAACTAAAGTTGTTTCCACTCCATAAAATCTTTCTAGTTGGTGTTAGTGGTTGGTTTGGTGAAGTTTTTGGAAGAGCTAAGGTGTCCAACATCTCCCTCTCTCTTGTTTACTAGGTAAGTGAAGCTTACACTTCCTCCTATACTTAATGATGTTTAAATTGTGCCTAATGGGAGCCAAAGTGGTGGATTATGTGATTTATTTCTTGGTTTGAGTTGATTTAGTGAAGTTTTTATTTTTTTGAGGAATTTTCTGGTTTAATGTGATCATGGTGTTGTGGTTGTTTATGATGGTTGATAATGAGGGGTTATGACTCTAGTGAGTGTGAATTGTGGTTAAATGCAATCAATTTTGGATTTGGTGTGAAAAATGGAAAGTTAGGGTTCATAAAATCCCAATTCTGTCCGGTATTAGATCACTGGGTTAGAGGCCGAATTAGACTTTTCTCAAAACATGAAAGTTGTAGGTATTGATGTGTTTGAGGGGCCTGTAAAATTTCAGGTCATTTGGATGAGTGTAGAATGCGTTATGCCGCTTTTACTGTAGCTGTTCTGTTTTGATCAGAATACGAAAACTGCGATAGTAATTGGCCCTTTTGACTGGAATTGGTTTGGATTTTGAAGTTACTGTCTTCTGATGAAATGTAGCTGGATGTCTTCGCTAACTTATGCCTTTGGAATTTCGGCATTTGGACTTGTATGGACTGAGATATACCGATTACAGTTTTCTGTGTTTTGCAAACCTGTTTTGGTGATTCTGGTTTAGTGTTTGGCATTTTTGACCTAGTTGGGCCAGGAACTGGATTGAGTGACCTTCTACATTGTTGTAGCCCTGTTTCATAGCTTCGAAACGGTGGGTCTTGAACCCCCATCCGATAACCGTAGTGAAAGTGGTGTCATTACCGCATTATGAGGTCAAATACGTTTTTTTTGTTAAGGCCTAAGTTAAAGCCATTTCTTAATTTCTGGTTACCTATGATGCTTATATATGCATATGAAACCTTATTGGGGTTGTGGTTGGCATTGGTTTATGACTCGTTATCGAGTCTCTTTTAGGGCTTGCTTTCATTTCGGTTGTTTCCTAGTTAACTTTTGTACTTGTACCACTTTGAGCCTAGTGAACGGCTTTTGGGAAATGAGATGAATTTTGTGTGAGATGTTGGGACTGATTTGAGGATAGAATGAAGCCTTAATGGCTGGAAAAGTAAGAAATTTAGGGGAAGTGCTGCCCGATTTTCTAGGCCGTTTGGTTCCTTTAAGTTGGGTTTGCCTTTTGGTAGAATGAAAGGCTTTTGGGTTGTTTGCGCCTAGGTCTTCATGCTACCTTTTCGTTTCCAAGAAAATCATGTTTTTCACCCTTGCATTAGTAATTATTTGGCGAGGCATACGACTAGTAGTCGAGCCTCACATGTGCATTCTGTTTACTCGATTCTGGAAGTAAAACCTTCAATTGGTTTATTTTGATTATTTTAGGGTTTCTTGGCGATTAAGGCCAATCTGAAGTGAAAACTTTTGAAGTTGAGCCGGGGAGTGTACCACTCCCCTCCATTGCTGTTTAACTTGATTTTTGCTCTGCAATCTGTTTAATTGTTGGAGACGAGGGTGTACTTTATCACACTCGTTCTCTTGTCTGTCCATATGCCAATTTTGAGTGCCTATCTGAATCTGTTATCTGTGTCTGCATCTGTTCGGATTTCTATGACCTATGAGCTCAATCCTGTGGCTAAGTTATTCGAGTCGGGCCGGCAAGGGCCTGGACGATTAGATAACGAACCACGGTAGTCTGTTCGGGGATTTTGGGTATTGAGACCCTTGATTCCAGGTATACTCGAGTATTACCATTTCTGTTCGGTTACGGTGAGCGGGCCCGGTAAAGGGGTGTTTGGTGGACGGAATTCGGTGTAAAGAGGGGTCTACGGACGCATTGGTTCTATATACGTTGACGGAGAGTCAACCGATTTGGATCAAGTACGGCGCTGGAAATTTGGCTCCTGAGAGCCACCCGTATCCTTCTGATTTGAATCCTTGGTTCCTTTGCTTTACATCTAGCATGTGTATCTGATTTTGTAAAATGTGAAATGCCATGATTTTTCTGCTATATGTTTGGTACCTCATTGAGCGCAAGCTCACCCCTTTCTGTTCCTTTTGTTTTCCTTACAGGAAAATAAACCCCTTTTGGTCTGGATTTGACAAATGGCTGCCAAATTGAGCTAGTCGAACATATCTTTTGTATAGCTCATGTATTAAAACCCTAAGTGTACTTTTGGGGCGTTTTCTCTTTTGATTTGGCAAACCATGTGTATATATTAACTTTTGAAAACTTTTGTATGTCATTTTGATTTGTAAACGCTAAAGTTCAGATGTGAATGTTTGTTAGCTATTTCGGTTGGGTTCTGACGGGTCGGTTACTATTCATGGCCGACTCCGGATTTCATTTTTTTTATTTTGGGTTATTTTACCATTTTGACTTGTTTACGCTCGTTTGTAAGTTCCGGATCGCTATAGATAGTTCTGGTCTGCATCGTTAGTCCTGGCGAGAGCTGGGCAGGCAGTCCGCTCACCCCTTTGGTTCGCCTTAGGGGAAAGTGGGGCTGTTACACAGTTCATAGTGTATCCAAGTCAAATTCATCATTTACAGAACCAGAATTTCACCGTCAGGTTGGTTAATAGCACTGTATTCAATTGACAATAACTAGGGGTACAAAAGTCTAATTGAGGCATTTTCAGAGGAGTTGGAAAGCTAAACATAGCACTACAACTTTTGTGTTTTGACCAAATTCAAATTCAATACAAATCAAGGTGAAAAAAATGCAGCTAGAATGGTAAAATGTCAAAACTGTCCACAGACCTCTACCTATGGCAGTCAAGGGTATTTTTGTCTTTTCATATGTTATAGTGCTCGGATTGAGATAAAATTTTGTAGGCAGTTATAAAACATCATTTCCTACAACTATCATGGTTTGAGATAAGTCTAATTCGGTCTCCATCATGGCAAAAAAGAACCGGTCAGAACAGGGTATGATGAAAACCCAAATCTGGAATTTAGTGATTTTAAAGTGTAAACTTCACCTTTCTAGCTTAAACTACTACTACAATTTCCTATACAAGATTATATACACCATATGCCATTCAAATAACAAGAAATATAAGTGAACCATTCAAAATCCTAACTCAAAATTTCAGCACCACAAGCATTAAAACCCCTTAACTAGGTATCGCAAGGCAAGAATACAAGTTACTACATAACTTCAACAAGACTAAGGGAAAGGAGGAAGATGAACAGCCATAATACCTCAATAAAAGGTTTGCAAGAGATATCCTTCACCTCTCCTTGAAAAATTTAGCTCCCAAGCTTCCTAAGCTCCTAATTGAGAAGCTCACTCAAATGGATTAAGCTCAAGATGAAATGGAGTTTTCTTCCTCTTGCTCTCTCCCTCAAAGCTCACGGCTGGAATGCTGAAATGAGGAGCAATGTGAGTGATTTTTAGTGATAAATATGGAAGAAATTGGTTGGTCAACAACCTTTAGATGACCGCCACTTGTCGCCATGAGATTAACTCTCAAAAATTTTTTTCTTTTCCTTGTGTTTTTCTAGTCCATAATTTCGGCCACTATGAGCTAAGAAAGGGGCTGATATTTTACACTAATTTCAATGATGTTTCATGGTAAGAAAGTGGTGTATTCAATCGGTAGTGAACGGTACCCGTCGGTTCGAGCCGATTTTCCTTAAATCGCGTATACTAGGGTTTTATCTTATAATTCACTAACTTATTATTATCACTTCTAATCACACATTTAATATCATCTAAAACTCACTCTTAATCACTAAATTTTATACACACTCTGTACCAAATAGTTACACTACGAAAAGGCGTAAAAATCCTAATTTGTGATAACTTGAAAACGAAAGGGAAAACCCTTAATTCTATGTTCACTTGCACATATTGTGAGGTGATTGTGTAGTAAAGCTATTATAAAGTAATAATTTTCAAATAAAAGGGAATTTTTAAGTAAAATTTAGAATTTTACAAGTCCTCACACTCTCTCCCTCTTAAGAGAATTTCGACCTCGAAATTCTTAGGGTATTTTCCTTGCATATCTGTTTCTACCTCACAGGTCTTACCGTAGTCACAAGTTAGCTAAAAAATGAAAAACACGATTCGTAGCTTCTACTACCTTCGATGGTTCAGGTATTGCCTGTTGGTCCAAGGCGTACACTCTAGCTGGCACCCTTGGTTTAGTCCCTCCTACATTTGCATGTTCAAGGTTTAGGTGTGACCTAGGAGACAAGTTGCAAGTTGGTGCTCGGCACTACCACACCATAAACATTTTCGTGCCTTTTGCCAACAATCATTCTCAGTTTGATTGGTCTTCCCACCGTACCCATAAGATACTCGAGGGGCTGAGGTCTGACCTCCTTGCAAGGCACCTCTTGCTTGTCCCTTTCCACTCGAGGCTCCGCTTGGAGTAATTTCCTTAGGTGTCCTCGAAATTTGCCTACCACCGTCCCCTCGACCCACCTTATAGGGTGGCATATCTAAATCACCTTGTCCCTACCCCCGACTTCCGCCAGGCACACCTTTCCTTTTTGCATGAAAAGCCCTTACTTGTGTTATGATACCCCAACGTTTAGGACCATCTTTTGTTAGTCTCAAAGAGAATATTAAGGTTTCTTTATTTTATTATTTTGTTTTACATACTAGAAACCCTAAATTCTAGAAATAAAGTCTAATCAAAACCCTAGTTTCACTTGTGACTGACCGTTTTTTCAAATTTCTCATATTTCAACCGAAACCCTAAATTCAATTTATGGAATTGTAAAATCCCTCACGTTTTCTTAAAAATGCCCTTTTATTTGGAAATTATTCATTTACTATAGCCCTACTACCCATTCATTCCACAATAAGTGCAAATGAACCTAGAAAGTAGGGTTTCACTTTTCGTTTTCAAGTTGGAGCAAGTTAGGGTTTTCGCGTTTTTCCGTAGGGTGATTTTCCGGTACAGAGTGAGGATCAAATTTGCTGCTTAAGAGTGACTATTAGGTGAGAAATAATATGTGATTAGGAGCAATGATAAAAAGTTAGTGAATAGGAAGTAAAAAACCCTAGCATGTGTGATTTAATGAAAAACGGCGCGAACCGACGGGTACTGCGCACTACCGATTGAACGCACTACTTGACCACCACTTTCTTACCACATGAACTCATTAATACTTGAGCAAAATATCTCCTTATTTCCAGCTAGCTTTGACCAAAATTTAGGGCTAAAAATGCAAGGAAAGAAAGAGAAATTTTGAGTGGCTTTGGTGGTGCCACTTGTCGCCACCTAAGGGCCACTTGACCAAGCCAAGAGTCCAACCTTCTTATCCTCCATTTTGCTCCATTCTTCTTCATATTTCTGCTGCTTGGCAGAGAGAGAGAGTGAGAAAAACCCAAGAGTGTGTTGCATCATTTCATCTTGAAATCTAGGCACAAAGTGAGGAAACAAAGAAAACAAATCGATTAAAGTCATCCTTGGGTGTTTAGCTAGTGGAGTATTGGTGAAATTTTGAAGGAAAGAACTAGGGTTGCTCTTGGAAGACACTTAAGCAAGGTAAGGATGATGATTTCCCCATTTCTTACTCTTGATCTTGTTTATATTAGCTTAGCACCTCAAAAATTGTGGTGAATGACGGTTGTTATCATGTTTTGGGTGTTTTCCTTTTAGTTACATGAATTAGGGTTTGAAGGATTGCAGCCTATACTTGATGTATGGTTAATATATGTTGTATATAAGATTAAATAGGGGATTTTGGTAGCAAGTGAAGCAAGAAATGAAGAAAGTTATCATTGAAACCAAAAAATTCCAGATTTCTGGCAAATATGACTTCAATTCTGTCTGGTTTTAGTGCTCCATGTTAGAGGCCAAATTAGACTTGGAACAAAACATGAAAGTTGTATAGAATGATATTTTATAGTTTCCTACAAAATTTCAACTCAATCGGAGCAATGTAGCCTATGAAAAGACCAAAATACCCTCACCGACTTAGGATGTTTCCAGTGAACCGTTTTTGACAGATTCATCCAATTAACCATGTTTATTCACTATGATACATGCTGATTTAGCTATTTTCCAAAACATGAAAGTTTTAGTACTCTGTCTTATCTTTTCAATGCCACCAAGAACACCTTAAACGGACTTTGGTAGCCTGAGATATAGCCATTTGAAGGTAGTATGGTTAACTAGCCAATTAGTTGGAATTAGGTTATGTGAATTGGGAATTTGATTAGGTTACACTGGAAATTAGACTAAGTGCTCTTCATGAAAATTGTAGACCTTCATCTTAGCTTCGAAATGGTATAAGATACACTTCAATCCGATAAGCGTAGCCTTGGATGTGTCCATTCTGTAAAAACCCGTCAAATCTGTCTTATGTTAAGTTTCATTTCCGCACTTGTTATTAGTTTGATTTTGTCCTTGTATTGTATTGAGTCTATTGAACGGCTATTGAAATAGATTTGTTTTGTGTGTAACTTTGGGTTGGATTGAGTAAAAGAATGAAGCCATAAATGGTTGGAAATAGGAAAATACAAAGAGCATGCTGCCCAAATTTCCACTCGAGGACTAGAGAAATATACTTGCGACTTGAGTAAGGGTTAAGAGCAATTACTACTTGAACTATCTAGGATATTTGCATCTTCTTTTATCGAGATATATCAGTGAGGATTTGGCCGAACTTGTACCCTTGAGAATTACAATCATGACTACCAGGAATACGTTTTCCTTGTACTTTCGACTCAAATGGCATTTCCAAGTATAAATAATACAAAGTTATATAGTTTGAAAAGCGAACGAGTGTTTCACGAATATTCTCCAAGTGAATTTCTATTTCTTGATTCTTATTGAATGAAACGTCTAAGTTTCGAATCTTAGTCATGTTTCAAAGTTCTCAAACTGAGTTTTATCGCAGATTTAGACTCCGAACCCGGAGCACAACCTGAAAGTGACCAATAAAGGCACTATATCTTTTGGTGAGTGCTTTCAAATACCGAATTGAACTTGATACTTGTATTTGATACGTGACCAATATGATTACATGTTATATACGTGAATTGTTAGGGCGAGAGTGTACTTTATCGCACTTGCCCTTACGTGATATGTACTTGTTTATTTTTGCAATTGATTTGATATACTTGTTTATGAGGTGCGCACTTCCTGGAATTCCAGAAACCTTGTGGCGAGTTACTTAGGTCGGGCCGGCCAGGGCTTGGTCGATTGAGTAACGAACCCTGGGTCTCTTGTTTTGTCGAGTGGAGTGATATCTCCTCGACTAATCGGTATACTCGAGTATTACCACCCGTTGTAGACACCAAATTTTTGTCAAATTTTAATGTTTTCCTGAATTTTTATCTATTTAATAAGTTATCTATTATTATTATTATTATTAATGTGTAATTTTCTCATTTTTGCAGGTTTATTTTAGAAAAAAAAACAACAAAACGAAAACAAACAAAACAAAAAGAGAAAAGTTAAAAAACAAAAAAAATCAAAAAATCAAAATCAAATCAAAATCAAATTATTACAAAACTTACACATTTTCATCATTTTCCCTACCAAAAAACACTTAACCCATTCCTACACTCAACTTCCTTGATCTTTCTTGTCATCTGGTAAAAATAATCATTTTTGACCAAACAAACACACAAAGCTCTACGTTGGCTACAAATTCACTCTTCACTCGGCTTTCTCTCACAGAGAAGACAAGCCACAAAAAGAAAAAAAAGCACTCCAATCCCTCTGGGCTCACTTGGCAGAGGCAGAAAAAAAACAAGAGGAGGAAACGCACGAGAGAAGAGGAAGGGAAGCTCTCGGAATTTTGCAGCCTGACCTCTCACTCTCCCTCTCTCGGACTTGGGTGGAGGAAAGAAACAGAGAAGAAAAAAAATCTTCCCCAACTCCTCTCGGTTCCATCTCAACCTCACACACACCTACATTGAGGTAATTTTTAGTTTTTGTCTAGCACATTAAATCAATGCTTCATTGTTTAGTTTTCTTTCGTTTCTGCTGGCTGCCTTGTATTGTTGTTGTTGCATTGCTGAAAATTGGGAAATGGCATGAACTAGATTTAGGAAAAGGAAATGTTTGTTGTGAATGCATGTTAATTGTTTGAAAATATGCCAAAATGAAAAAAAAAAGATTTTTAGGGGCTGTTTTGCTTTATTTTAGACTTTTGTTGTTGTTTTCTTGTCAAACTAAGATTATAGTTGTATTGTATAAGTTGCGAGGAATGTTATGGTATAATTTTTGTGATTTTTGGTGAAAGATACGGTGATTTGAAAAATAAAAACTGGACTGATTTCTTGGCAATTTGGCCACTTTTGGGTCATTTTCTGTAAAAACTAAGTCCAAAAATGGAACTTACGCGAAAAATTGAGTGAGGGGGTGTATTTTGAGAAATTTTGGTGACCGGAGAGGTCGCCTGCGACCGCCGCCGCCGGCAGTGGCGCCACCGGCGGCCGCCAGTTGAAGCTTCTTCAGCTGGCTGAAGAAGAAGGGAAGGAAACGGCTGGAAGTGGAGGAAGAAGAAAGAAAGAAAAGAGAAGAAGAAAAAGAAAAGAAAGGAAAAAGGAAAGTGGTTTGGGCTAATTTTATTTTTTTAGTGGGCTTGTTCTTATTTTCGGTTGGGTTGGAAGGTCAGACCCATGCTTTATTTTTGGTTGGGTTTGAGTGATAGAAGACGGGCTGGCTTGTGTGTTTTGGCTTGGGCTTTCGGCTGGGCTTAGGTAGTGTTTGGCCCAAAGTAATAAAATGATGGCCTGGTGGCCCATTTCATAAGGATATCAGAAATCGAAATTTGTGCTTTAGCCCCTGATCTTTAGAGTAGTTTTATTGCGGTCCAGAATATTTTAAATTTCTTTAATGTAGGTCCTTTTACTAATTGCACTTTAGTCCTTGAATTTTATCTTTCATTTAATTTTGACCTCTGAACTTTGGAAAAATATAATTTCTGTCCCCAAAAGTTTTCAATTTTTGCAATTCAGTCCCTGGTGAATTTTGACTCTCTTTATTGTGATTGCTTCTTTTTTTTAATAGCTAATTATGTTACTTTTGAGTATGTTTAACTTGTAATTTTTAGATATTCTTAAATTTATTTACGTTTGATGTGACGACCCCACCTCCCCCTAAGGCGTACCAGAGGGTTCGGCGGGCCGCCTACCCAGCTCTCGCCGGGACTCAGTCGTTCGCTACAGTTCTCAATTAAAAATTGAAATAAATCACTAGAATAAATAGGGCATTGATCCAAACTTAAAGCGAAACTTATATACATTGCCAACCCAAAAGAGAATATAAACATCAAATATACAAGGGTTCTCAATCCTTCATACGTCCAGCCTGTGCGAAGCACTAGGCGAGAACCGCTACAAAAGAAACAAAACTAGATTGGCTAGTCTATCTCAAGCTCACGTCCTCGCTCGCCTTCCCCTGTAAGGAAAACAAAACTAAAGGAATGAGCTAAAAGCCCAGTGAGGTTCCGAACACATAATCAGATAATCAATCCAATACATTAAACATGGAGTATCAATAATTCAAGAAACATTTACAATGGAAAGCGATAGTAACACATTCATTAAAAGGATACGGCTCACAAGGAGCAATTCGTTATTTCGTTCATTCGTTCTCCTGACATTTCCCCTTATTCCTCCAATCATTAGAAAATGCATTTTTCGTTTATCAATAAACCCTCGTTCGTTCGTTCGTTCGTTCATTCATTCATTCACCCCCGTCCTGGCCGTTGGCCAGTCTCCACCAACCTACACGGTAATACTCGAGTATACCAAACGTTCACCCAAGTCCCTAATTGCCCGACCGAGTCCGCTTCTGGCTCGAGACGACCGGTAACAAGGGGCAATGGCCAGTTCAGCCCAAAAGGCTTACATTCATGCGCAAGTAACATTTCAATCATTAAATCCTTGAAAATTGCACAGTTATTTAGGTCGAGTGCGATAAAGTACACACTCGCCTAGAAAGCTCGTTTTGGAAATCATTAAAAGCAATTAACACATTAGCAAATGATAACAACAAGCCATAAAGTCAAATAAGGAACACTCACCTAGATATGCAAAATAACATGCAAAATCCTTCCGGATATTACCCTTAGTCACCAATGAAACCTATGGTTGAACAAGAGAACATATTACAGTTTATCGAGCAAAACATTTAAGGGAAACGAAGATACCCGACTAATTAAGAGTAAAACGTGTAAAGATGACTTTCAAGTAAGAAGAGGGTTGTTTGAACCCAAGGATGAAAAATCATGTTTTAAAATGGAAAACCGGTCATGGTATTGGCCTAACAAAAGTATACAAGTTCAAATAGAAACCTAGACCTCGGGCGAAAATTTGGGCAGCACGCCCTTTGTGTTTACCTAATTTTCCAGCCATTTTGGCTTCATTATTTTTCCTCAACCACAACCCAACATCACACAAAAGCAATTCAAGTCAAGAGCCGTTCCATAGGCTCACAATATCATAAGAATAAGAAATACAGTAATAACAAGTGCAGAAATTCAATTTAGCAAAAGACAGATTTGACGTATGAAAGCGGAAATAATGTATCCGAGGCTACGCTTATCGGATTAAGACGTAACCTATGCCGTTTCGAAGATAAGACTCAGGGTTACAATGTTCATGAAGGTCACTTAGTCCAGTTTCTAATGTAACTTGGTCAAATTCTCGAATTACTAAACCAGAAACCAATTCGTCGGCTGTTTAAACGCAGAACACTGTAATGGACATAACTCAGAGTACACAAGTCCGAATCAGGTGTTCTTAGAGGCATTTGAAAGCTAATTCAGAATAATACAATTTTCATGTTTTGGTAAAAAGTTAAATCAGAATGGATCCTAGTCGAAAAACGTGATAAACTGGACTTAACTGATCACACGGACTGCTTGGGAAATACTTAAAACAGTAAGGGTATTTCGGACTTTTCATGACCTACGTTGCTCCGATTGAGCTGAAATTTTACAGGAACCTAAAAAATACCATTCTCTACAACTTTCCTTCTTTGACCCAAGGCCAATTCGGCCTCTAACATGCAGTTACCAAACCGGGCAGAATGGAAGCTAGAATTTCCAGAAATCTGAAATTTGTAGTTTCTAGTGCAACTTTCCCCAATTTCTCACTTCTCACACTACCAAAACATCTTATACAACATTAATTGTAACATACAAGCATCATACAACAAGTAGGGCAGAATTTCCCAAACCCTAGTTCATCATATAAAGAGGGAAAAAACTTCCAAACATGCTAGCATCCATGATTCCACTACTACTCAAGTTACTAGACTTAATTTAACCAAGATTGAAAGAAAAATTTAGAGAGATATCATCTTCCTTACCTTAATATGAGTTCTCCAAGTGTAGCCCAAGCCTTCTCTTTCCAAAATTTCACCACCAAACACTAGCTAATCACTCAAGGAGAAGTTTAATCGGTTTAGTTCTTTTGATTTCTCACTTTGTAGCTTGAATCAAGAAGAAATGAAGAAAGTTCACTCTTGTTCTTCTCCTCTCTCTCTCTCAGCTCCCTTGGCAGAAATATGAAGAGGTATGAAGCTAAGTTGTCTTATATTAAAGCCAAAAGGATTAGAACTAATGGTGTCCACAAATTGCCCAACACTTGGCCTAATCTTGGCCACTAATTTTTCTCTTTCTTTCCCTTGCTTATGAGCCACAAATTTCGGTCAAGCTTGCTGCCAAGAGAGAAGATATTTTGCTCAAGTTCAATAAATTTGTTTGGTAAGAAAAAATGGTGGTCAAGTGGTGCGTTCAAACGGTAGTGTGCGGGACCCGCCGGTTCGCGCCGTTTTTCTTAAAAACTCACGTACTAGGGTTTTTACTTCCCATTCACTAACCTTATATCATTGCTACCAATCACATATTATTTCTCACTTAAAATTCACTTTTAATCCTCAAATTTAATCCTTACTCTGTACCGAAAATTCATCCGGCGAAAAATCGCGAAAACCCTAATTTTGCTCCAAACTTGAAACCGAAGCGTAAAACCCTATTTTCTAGGTTTATCTACACTTAATGTGAAATATTTGGGTAGTGGCCTTTGGTAAATACTAATTTTCAAATAAAAGGGTATTTTTGAGGAAAAAATACAAGGAATTTGCGAGTCCTCACATTTGACATATTAAGGTGAATTTTCATTATTATTATTACTTTTTCAATTAAATTGGTGCCATGATTCTTTTGTTCACTGTGAGTATAAATAGGACAATTTGACTCCATTTAGTCACCACTTCAAACGGGAGGTGTGAGAACCCGTAAAACCCTAATTATTTTCCTAGGGTTTATTTCCCCTTAATTGCATGTTTTCTGCATTTTCTGGCATAGAAATATTTTCTTAGTGAATTTTATGAGCAATTATAGTTTTAAGATGATTTTCCTAGCATTGGAGAAATTTTAGAAAATTAAGAGTAAATAGTGGACGTGGGACCCACTAGTGCGAAAAGTTCGGAAAAATTCGGCCAATAAGGTTAAGTTTTGGATACTGGAGTTAATTTATCGGGTGTTAAGAGATAAGTAGAGGATGTTATTTGGATTGGTATGAGGGGGAAACAAAGAGATAGAGATTCATTTATGAAGTGACAAGTGTCACCATTTGATTGGTTGGACACTATTCACTTTTTGACTTTTTTTACCAAGTGATTAAATATCTTAAAATTTCACAAAAATCACCATTTCTTCTCTCTCTCATGGCCGAACCTCTTGCAAGGAAAAGGAAGAAAACTTCTCCAAGTTTCAAGCTTCAAACTAGCTCAAATCTTCCAAGAAAATTACTTAAACTAGTTTCTACTCCATAAATTCCCTCTAGTTGGTGCTAGTAAGTGATTTGGTGAAATTTTTTGGAGAAGCTAAGGTGTCCACAATCCCTCTCTCTCTTGATTTCTTGGTAAGTGTTGCTTGAACACCCTACTACCTCTAATAATGGTTATATGATGCTTAGAAGTGGCTTGAGTGTTTGAAAATGTGATTTATCTCTTGATTTGGCTTGTTTTGGTGAAGTTTTTATTTTATTGGGAATTTTTCTGGTTTAATATGATCTTGATGTTGGGGGCTTGTATGATGAATTGTAATGGTTGGAAATGACTCTAGTGAGTGTGAATTGTGGTTAAATGCAATCAATTTTGGATTTGGTGTGAAAAATGGAAAGTTAGGGTTCATAAAATCCCAATTCTGTCCGGTTTTGGATCATAGGGTTAGAGGCCGAATTTGACTTTGCTCAAAACATGAAAGTTGTAGGTATTGATATGATTGAGATGCCTACAAAATTTCAGGTCATTTGGATTAATGTAGAATGAGTTATGACGAAATTACTGTAGCTGTTCTGCTTTGATCAGAATGCGAAAACTGCGATAGTAATTGGCCATTTTGACTGGTTTTGGTTTGCATTTTGCAGTTGGTGTCTTCTGATGAAATGTATTTGGATGTCTTAGCTAACTTATGCCTTTGGAATTTCGGCATTTGGACTTGTATGGACTGAGATATACCGATTACAGTTTTCTGTGTTTTGCAAACCTGTTTTGGGAATTCTGGTATAGTATTTCGTATTTTTGACCTAGTTGGGCCAGGAACTGGATTGAGTGACCTTCTACATTGTTGTAGCCCTGTTTCATAGCTTCGAAACGGTGGTTCTTGCACCCCCATCCGATAACCGTAGAGAATTTTACACCATTACCGCATAATAAGGGCAAAACAGTTTTCTATTTGGGGCCAAGACTAAGGCCATTTTCTAATTTCTGGTTTGCTATTATGCTCATTTATGCATATGAAACCTTATTGGGGTTGTGGTTGGCATTGGTTTATGACTCGTTATCGAGTCTCTTTTAGGGCTTGCTTTCATTTCGATTGTTTCCTAGTTAACTTTTGTACTTGTACCACGTTGAGCCTAGCGAACGGCTTTTGGGAAATGAGATGAATTTTGTGTGAGATGTTGGGACTGATTTGAGGATAGAATGTAGCCTTAATGGCTGGAAAAGTAAGAGATTTAGGGGAAGTGCTGCCCGATTTTCTAGGCCGTTTGGTTCCTTTAAGTTGGGTTTGCCTTTTGGTAGAATGAAAGGCTTTTGGGTTGTTTGCGCCTAGGTCTTCATGCTACCTTTTCGTTTCCAAGAAAATCATGTTTTGCACCCTTGCATTAGTAATTATTTGGCGAGGCATACGACTAGTAGTCGAGCCTCACATGTGCATTCTGTTTACTCGATTCTGGAAGTAAAACCTTCAATTGGTTTATTTTGATTATTTTAGGGTTTCTTGGCGATTAAGGCCAATCTGAAGTGAAAACTTTTGAAGTTGAGCTGGTGAGTGTACCACTCCCCTTCATTGTTGTTTAACTTGATTTTGCTCTGCAATCTGTTTATTTGTTCGAGACGAGGGTGTACTTTATCACACTCGTTCTCTAGTCTGATCATATGCCAATTTACTATGCAAAAATTTGAATCTGTTATCTATGTCTGCATCTGTTCGGATTTCTATGACCTATGAGCTCAATCCTGTGGCTAAGTTATTCGAGTCGGGCCGGCAAGGGCCTGGACGATTAGATAACGAACCACGGTAGTCTGTTCGGGGATTTTGGGTATTGAGACCCTTGATTCCGGGTATACTCGAGTATTACCAATTCTGTTCGGTTACGGTGAGCGGGCCCGGTAAAGGGGTGTTTGGTGGACGGAATTCGGTGTAAAGAGGGGTCTACGGACGTTTGGTTCTATATACGTTGACGGAGAGTCAACCGATTTGGATCAAGTACTGCGCTGGAAATTTGGCTCCTGAGAGCCACCCGTATCCTTCTGATTTGAATCATTGGTTCCTTTGCTTTACATCTGGCATGTGTATCTGATTTGTAAAATGTGAAATGCCATGATTTTCTGCTATATGTTTGGTACCTCATTGAGCGCAAGCTCACCCCTTTCTGTCCCTTTTGTTTTCCTTACAGGAAAATAAACACTTTTGGTCTGGATTTGACAAATGGCTGCCAAACTGAGCTAGTCGAACATATCTTTTGTATAGCTCATGTATTAAAACCCTAAGTGTACTTTTGGGGCGTTTTCTCTTCTGATTTGGCAAACCGTGTATATGTATCAACTTTTGAAAACTTTTGTATGTCCTTTTGGATTGTAATTGCTAAAGTTCAGATGTGAATGTTTGTTAGCTATTTCGGTTGGGTTCTGACGGGTCGGTTACTATTCATGGCCGACTCCGGATTTCATTTTTTTTATTTTGGGTTATTTTACCATTTTGACTTGTTTACGCTCGTTTGTAAGTTCCGAATCGCTATAGATAGTTCTGGTCTGCATCGTTAGTCCTGGCGAGAGCTGGGCAGGCAGTCCGCTAACCCCTTTGGTTCGCCCTAGGGGAAAGTGGGGCTGTCACAGGAGGTACCCCTATTTTTATTATTTCAATGTCAATTACGTGCTCTTATGTGCTCCTATGTGTTTATATTTTTTATATGCTTTATTTATTGCATTTAAATGTTCATTTAAATTTTCTTATATTATATTTGTTTAGTCAATTTTTATAATTATTGGAGAGGCATTTAAATACCTCAAAAATGTAATAGATAGGATAACTAATTTTATTTTATCATATCTTTCCCATTTTAGATTGTAGTTAGATTCCCCGATGTAATAGATAGGTTGCGTGTTTATGTGGCTTATGTGTTATGTGTTTTACCCGCTTTCCTTAGAATTTTTGCCTCTAGATATTATGTTTACGTGTTATGTGCTACGTGCTCTTATGTGTTTATTTGTTTTAATTTATACTTTATTTGTTTTACTATGTACTATTAATGCATGACGTCACCACACTAGTCCAACGCTAGTTGTGGCTTTTCTCTCTATTTACTTGCTAGTCCAACGCTAGTAAGGATTTTTAGAAATGGGCTAGTCGAATGCTAGACGCTTTAGGCAGTCTTGCACTAGATTCATCTTTGTGTGCTATTCACTACATTTTCATGCAAATTTTCATTTTTAAGATCTTTTCTCATTTGTATGATATTCCCTATTATATTATCCCCTACCCGCTATAGGTGCTAATCATGTCATTTAGAATTGCATCTCATTTAAGTTAGTTCATGCTAGGATAATTATTTTTCAAACATGGGGAATGTGTGATTATAACTTTTTAGTTTAAATATCCCATTAATCCCAGTATAAGAAAATTATGTCACGAGTTTTTGCCTCCCGTACCCCTTTATGTTGCATTCCCTTTTTCTTTGATCACTTATATCTATGTATATAATTTAATTTCTTTTCTTTACTTTTAATTTCATCATTTGCATACTCGTGACACCTTCAAGGAATTATTTTGGCCTTCGCAATTAATGCGAATGGTTCAATTAAACCCTTGAATGAACATTTTGTCCCTTTCGATATTTTTATAAATTTAAATTTGCATCCATATAGGAAACATCCAAACGTGATAAAATTAAGGGTTAGATTGTGAAAATTTTGACTAAACCTCGCAACTAGCTTAAACTAGGTTGAAAGGGTGCCTTAGGTTCGATTTAATCGAACCTTTGCCTTCCCTTTCTTCAATCGTTACTCCCGAACCCATTTTCTCTTGTGTTTTTCGAAGACCTGGAGTTGTCAAAAGGGTTTTTATTTTATCTTATTTTTATCAAAAATATTTTTTGGGTGACTTGGTACACCCAAACTCAATACCAAGTGGCGACTCCTCTTTTTCTTTAAAAACCCTTTTTTAGACTAAAATTTTGGACCCAAATTGTCGCATTTTTTAAAGTCCCATTCTTGGTCCTTTTTCACTTATTTTTTTAAGTAAAATCACATCTCTTATAAACTCCTTCTTCTTTCTTTTCTATCGCGAAAAATGGGGCGCGACAACTTGGCGACTCCACTGGGGACGCTAGAGAGTCCAAGCACTTGGTTTAGTTGTCTTTTCTCTTTTTAACCCTTTCACTTATCATATTTGGATGTTTACGTTGCGTATTTCTTTTACTTTTTCTTTTTCCTCATTTCTAGGATTTTTGCATTTCACACACGCGACCGTCTCTTGATATCCGTGTATGCGATGATTTGTTACTTACTTTCATTTACTTATGTTTGTATACTTCTATCGCGCTTGCATCTTGGGTGGGGGGAATATCACCTTAGAGCCTCCACACGTGTTTTAATTATAATCTCTCCCCTCAAAAGGAAGCACATCATACGTGCATGCATTGCTTTTTACCCTATTTTTATTTTTTCGTGGGCGCCATCCCACATTTCCTTGTAGGATTAGAATCGATTTCTTTAGGTATGCGGATGGTGTGCTCTACGTCCATAGCGATGCCTAAGGGATCACTCAAGCCACTGACCGAAGGTTTTGGAATTGATGATCCTTAACCTTTTGGTCTGAAGGCTTGGGAGCCTGAAACCTTATCGAGTCTAGATGCATTAGTAAGACAAATGTGAGAGCCCGTAAATTTTCTTATTTTCTAGGCGTTACTTTATTTAATTGCACGCCTTTTATGCATTTTCTTTATTAGAAAAATTTTCTAAATAATTTTTATGAGTAAATAGAGTTTTCAAGTTATTTTTCTAGTATAAATGAGTTCATGAGAATTTTGGAGCGTATACCGGACGTGGGACCCACTAGGGCGAAAAGTTTGGAAAAATTTGGCCAACTAGGTTAAGTTTTGGATACTGGAATTAATTTACCGGGTGTTAAGATATAAGTAGAGGATGCTAAGTGGATTGGTATAAGAAGGACAAAAGTTAGGCAAGTAATTAATGAGGTGACAAGCGTCACCATAGGATTGACTCTTACAAAAGACCACTATTCACCTTTTTCTATTTGACCAAATAAATCACAAAAATCACCAAAAATTCATCATTTTTCTCTTCATCTTGGCCGGCCCTCTCTCTCAAGAAAGAAAGAAAGAAAGCTCTCCAAGTTGCTTCAATCTTTGCTCCAATCTTCTAAATCAACCATTGAATTTTGTTTTTGCTCCATAGAAACACTTAAGGGAGTGATAGTGAGGTGTTGTGTGGAGTTATTTGGAAAGCTAAGAGGACTAATTGCTCTCTCTCTCTCTTGTTTCTAAGGTGAGTTGTGAAGAACCACTTTCCTTCCTCTAATGATGCCTAATTTATGATTAGTGGTGGTATGAGATGCAACTTTATGGATTATATTTTGAGTTTTGGTTGAATTGGTGAAGTTTTCTAATTATTGGTGATTTTTCTGTTTTAATATGAACATGATTGTGTGGCTATATATGATGATTGCAAATGATGTTTAAGGACTCTATGAGGTGGAAAAAGTGGTTAATTGCAAACAATTTCTGTTTTGGAAGAAATTTTGGAAAGTTAGGATTTATGATGATGACATTCTGCCCGGTTTTGTAGCTCATAGTTAGAGGCCTAATTGGCCTTGGCTTAAAACATGCAAGTTGTAGAAAATGATATTTTAGAGGTGCCTACAAAATTTCAGGTCAATCGGAGTAGCGTAGCATGAGAAAAGTCGAAATTACCCTTGTTGTCCTGGTTTTACCCGAATGTAAGAATTGCACTTGTAATTGGGTGTTTTGGTTGGTATTGCTTCGGAATTTGTTGTTGAGGTCTTCTGATGAAATGTATCCCTGTTTCTAAGCTTTCGGATGGCTTTGGAATTTCTGGATTTGGACTTAGGTAGGCTGATTTATGAGGTTTGTACTAGAATGTGGTTTGTGAAACTGTTTTTACGGGTTTTGGTGTAGTATCTTGCATTTTTGACCTGGTTGCACTTGAAAATGGGTTGAGTGACCTTCTGTAATGTTGTAGCCCTGTATTTTAGCTTCGAAATGGTGTATCATACACCTTCATCCGGTAATCGTAGTGCCTTGGGTGTCATTACCGCAAAATGATGTCAAAAAAACTGTTTTTCTGGTTTTGAGCTTAACTTTCATTTCCGGACTTTTTCCTAGCTTGAATTGTACTTGTACTACTTGGAGCTTACTGAATGGCTATTGAATGAACTTATTTTGTGTGTGCCTTTGGGAGTGATTGAGGAAAACAAAAGAAACCTTGATGGCTGGAAAAGTAAAGAGAGACAAGGGGAAGTGCTGTCCAAATGTTTGCAAGAGCTTCTGCGCAGTCTCTGGAGATTTGCTATATCTTGATGTAGAAATGTCGGAATTGAGTTGTGTTTGTTGCATTTTAAACTAGATTCATAGGGCTATAAACTGTGTAAATCTCATATCCTGTTTCTATTTGTCCAATTTATGGTGATTTTTCAAAGTTGACTGAAATCTTGTACCTGTTCTGTCCTCCACTGGATAAAGCAGCAACTTACGACTTGAATTCAACTGACTTACGTTCTGAATCTTACAATAGTGTTTTCTGGAAAGTTATAGCCCTTTGAATGTATTTTCCAACGGTATAACTTTTATTAATTTTGGACTTACAAAACTTGAGATATGATTTTTCATATAAGGTCGCGCGGAACTGGAAAAATTCTGTTTTCCTAGTATTGATCTTGCTTTCTTTATCTACTTCAAATTTGGATTTGGTCAGTCATTGTAGGAAGGGCTTTGAGGTTGTTCATGCTTTTAAGAATAATTGTTACCTTTTCACTCCGAGGTCACCTCTTTGCTTTGCATTAATGGTTCTTTTGACTAGGCATACGGCTTGTAACCGAGTCTCACTTGCGAATTCCATACTCGGTCTTGGAGTCGAGTCTTAAGTGTTTGCCTTGATTGTTCTAGGAGGTAACGACGAGTGAAGCCACACTTGGGAAGGAAACTTTTGAAATTATCCTTGTTTGATCAGGTGAGTGTACCACTCCCCTGAGTTATTGTTAAACTGGTTTTCTGTACTTGCAACTTGCTACTTGAATATCTTTCCTGACCGTTTATCTTGTATGAGATGAGAGTGTACTTTATCACACTCGTTCTCTTGCCTGTACTGAACAAACTGGAATCTATTTCTGGTACTTGTTATGTACTTGAATTTGTTACTTGCACTTGTATTCGATCGTTTGGAAGTGTGTCCACGATTGTCCTGTTAAACTTGATCGTCCTGTTAAATCTGAGCTCAACCTCATGGGGAGTTAATTAAATCGAGCCATGCAAGGGCTTGGTCGAGAAAATTGATAATCCGTGGGTGCCTATTTTTATGGAATCTTTGAGTATTGAGACTCTTGATTCCGGTATACTCGAGTATTACCATTCCTGTTTTATTTGGCGTTCGGGCCCGGTAAGGGGGTATGAATGGTGAACGGGATTCGGCGTTAAAGCGGTGTTCTACTGGACTGGTTTTGTTTAGTTGAAAGTTGACGGAGGATCAACGTAGTCGGATCAAGTACTGCAACGGGAAATTGGCTCCTGAGCGCCATCTGTATCCTTTCTATCTCAGTGTTTACATATCTCCTTAATTGGTACACCTATGTGATAATTGAGCATGAAGTTCCTTGGTCCTTGACTGTTATTATTTTTGGTACCTCATTGAGCTTATAGCTCACCCCGTTTTGTTATCCTTGTTTTCCTTACAGGAAAATCTTTTGGGAACAATGATATTTGGAAGCATGAGTTGAGCTAGATATATATTCTTTTGTATAGCTCCTCAAGAGATATAAACCTTGAATGTATTTTGATCCAACAACTCCCTTTTAATGTGTAATTTTGCAATCATGTAATTATATAAAAGTGTTTAATCATGTACATGTGTTACCCCGCTCGAACGTGTTCATTCTTTTGGCTACATGTAGTTCAATGACATTACTGAGATTTCGGACGAGTGTAGTATCCAAGTGTGAAAAGGAAACAAATAAAAATAAAAATCTGGCAGGGATTTTTACAATATTATGAGTTGGTAAGTTACATTTAACTTGGAGGTTTCCCAATCGTTTGTTTTCTTTGGTTTCTATCACGCGTGCTACAGAGTTGGGAGTGATTTGACCCCGTAGTCCCGGCGAGAGTTGGGCAGGCGGTCCGCCAAACCCTTTGGTTCGCCTTAGGGGGAGGTGGGGCTGTCACACCAAACCTCATGCATCCATATTAGAAATTACCTAAGATAGAGTCAACCTTACCCGTTTAGTAACACTAGACACGAGGGGAGGGATTTCACCCCTTTCTCTTTGCTTTTCATTCTTGTATCATTTATTGTCCCAACGTGTTATGTGTTACTTGTTGAGCTAACATCTTCTTGTTTTCTCTTTTTCTGCATACACGAACTTTAGAAATAAGAGTCCTAGCATGGTACTCGTTTAGGATAAGACCACCTTCTATATCAAGCATGTGAGAACCCGTAAAACCCTAATTATTTTCCTAGGGTTTATTTCCCCTTAATTGCATGTTTTCTGTATTTTCTGGCTTAAAAATATTTTCTGAGAGGATTTTATGAGCAATTATAGTTTTAAGATGATTTTTCTAGCATTGGTGAGTTTTTAGAAAATTAAGAATAAATATTGGACGTGGGACCCACTAGTGCGAAAAGTTCGGAAAAATTCGGCCAATAAGGTTAAGTTTCGGATACTGTTAAAAGTTTATCGGGTATTAAGAGATAAGTAGGGTGTGTGAAGTGATTGATGTGAGAGAGAAGAGAATGATAAGGATGCATTTAATAGAGTGATACATGTCACTTTCTTATTGGTTGAACTTTTAAGAATTACTATTCATTGTCTTGACTTATTTGACCAAGGGATTAAATATCCAAAATTCACCAAAAAATCACCATTTTTCTCTCCTTGTTGGCCGGCCACCTTGAGCAAGAAAGGAAGGAGATTTCTTCAATTTTCAAGCTTCTACTTGGTGCAAATCAACCAAAAACATTTGCTTCCATCCATTTCACTCCATAAAATCCTATCTTCTAGTGTTAGTGAGTGTAGAGGTGAACTTTGTTTGAAGGATTAAGGTGCCCAACATCCTCCTCTCTCTTGGTTCTTGGTAAGTGAAGCTTGAAACACCTTACTACCTCTAATGATACTTATTTTGTGCTTAATGGGGGGCATGAGAGAAGGAATATATGATTTGTTTCTTGATTTGGTTTGTTTTGGTGAAGTTTTCCATTTTATGATGATTTTTCTGGTTTAATAGGATTATGATGGTGTGGTTGTTGGTGATGATTGGCAATGGACTAAAATGACTCTAGTGGGTGTGAAAGGTGGATAAATGCAACCAATTTTGGATTTGGTGTGAAAATTGAAAAGTTAGGGTTCTTAAATCCCAATTCTGTCCGGTTTTAGATCACTGGGTTAGAGGCCGAATTAGACTTTGCTCAAAACATGAAAGTTGTAGGTATTGGTGTGATTGAGATGCCTGTAAAATTTAAGGTCATTTGGATTAATGTAGAATGAGTTATGATGAAATTACTGTAGCTGTTCTGCTTTGGACAGAATGCGAAAACTGCGATAGTAATTGGCCATTTTGACTGGAATTGGTTTGGATTTTGGAGTTGGTGTCTTCTGATGAAATGTAGCTGAGTGTCTTAGCTAACATATGCCTTTGGAATTTCGGCATTTGGACTGGTATGGACTGAGATATACCGATTACAGTTTTTTTTGTGTTTTGCGAACCTGTTTGAGGAATTCTGGGTTAGTATTTGGCATATTTGACCTAGTTGTGTTACGAACTGGATTGAGTGGTCTTCTACATTATTGTAGCCCTGTTTCATAGCTTCGAAACGGTGGGTCTTACACCCCCATCCGATAACCGTAGAGAATTTGACGCCATTACCGCATAATGAGTGTAAAACAGTTTTCTATTTGGGGGCCAAGACTAAGGCCATTTTCTAATTTCTGGTTTGCTATTATGCTCATTTATGTATATGAAACCCTATTGGGGTTGTGTTTAGCGTTGCTATATGACTCGTTATCGAGTCTCATTGTATGTGTTATATGTTCTAGGGCTTGAAGGTAGTGCACGACGGCTTGGTGATCGTGGTACATGAAATACCACTTACTTGCTTGGTGAGTATACCACTCACTAAATTGTTACTATGTGGCTTTGTTAAATGATATGTGATGCCTTGATGGCTTACCTGAATATTGAAATTGATTAAGGTGAGGGTGTACTTGACCGCCCTCACCTCTTTTGATATTGTCACTGAATGGCTACCGTTTTATTGCATTACTGAACTTGCTATATTGGTTGGTAAACCCCATTTCATGGATACTGAATTGATGTCGTTTGGACGATGTCCAACGGCCTTACTGCATTACTGAGCTCAACCCCGTTTGGTAGTCAATTGGATCGAGCCGACGAGGGCTTGGTCGTGAAGATTGAATTGCCACGGGGACTGTACTGAGGGACCTTGTAGTAATGAGACTCTTGGTTCCGGTATACTCGAGTATTACCAAAAGCTACTGAATTGGAGTGCGGGCCCGGTTGGGGTATGATAGGTGGAAGGAATGGAAGTAAAGTGTGGTCTACGGTTTGGTACTTTTAACATTGACGGAGGGTCAATGGGGTTGGATCAAGATTACAAGCGTGGAATTGGGCTCTTGAGAGCCGACCGTATCCTTTTACCGTTTTGCTTCGTTGCTTATTTGTGCACTTTAAATCAAAGTTCATTCTTATATGACTTTGATTGCTTACTGGGTGGTATACCACTGGGCTTTAGCTCATTCCGTGTCATTTGTTTTCCTTACAGGAAAATGAACACTTTTGGAAAGATTTTGATAGTTGGATGACAAGTTGAGCTCTTGTACATGTAATTTTGTTTAGCTCCTTGAGGGTGATAACCCTAAGTGTATAGCTTTCTTTAATGAAGGGCTTGTGTTGGCCTAAATGTATTGGTAGGAACTAATGGGATCGCTTGTACGCCATTTGGCTTGTAAATGTTGTTTTTAATGTATATATATGCTTGGCTGTGATTTGGATGAATTTCGGATCAAGACGACTTCAAACGAAAACGGGAAAAATTTTGGCGTGGATGAACAGTACCAAATCCGGCCAGGAATCCGGCCAGAAACTGGCCGGATTGAAGGCCGGATTGGCCTTGGAAAAAAAAGAATCCGGCCAGTTGCTCTCTGGCCGGTATCCGGCCAGACAATCCGGCCGGAATCTTGGCCGGATTGCTGGCCGGATTGCATGGGGTTTTGGAAAAAATTTGGATTGCTCTCGGCCTTGTATCCGGCCGAGAATCCGGCCGGATTCTGACGTGGCCTGCACTATTCATTTTGGCTTCGATTTTCGTTTTTTTTAATTTTGTGATTTTGGTTTGTTTGCGCGCAAAGGTATGTTCCGGAACGTTATAGATTGACGTAAACTGTACCGTTAGTCCTGGCGAGAGCTGGGCAGGCAGTCCGCTAACCCCTTTGGTTCGCCTTAGGGGAAGGTGGGGCTGTCACAAAGCATGTTTAAATTTTAGTTAATTACATGCATATATGTACTGCACATCATTTTAGACTTATCTCGGCATTTAAATGAGGCACTTTTAGGTCATATTTCAATTATTTCATCGTATATATGCTTTAATAAATTGTCATCATGCATTAACCATAGAGGGAATGCCGCATAGGGAATCCCACGGTAGGAATAAGCCACCTTTTGTCTTGGATAGGTAATCCAATGAGACTTGCATGTTTACAATTTTGTATTACCTAAGGGGTAAAATCCCGAGGTAAGGTACTAAAAGTGAAATTCCTCCACAGATGGCTCCGTGCAGAATGCTGAACCAGATACCTCGGGAACTAACAAACTGGAAAAATAATATGACATATGAGGTGAAAAGACTGTTCAAGTATGTGGGACATTTACCGAGTCTTCTAAGCATAACCCCAAATGTTGCAATCATTCAAGCTCTACTCGGGTACTGGGATCCAGAAGGTTCTATTTTTCAATTCGGTGAATGCGAACTAACGCCAGCTTTAGAAGAAATAGAAGGATTATTGCAGATACCTGGGAAAGGTTATCCTATGATATATCCAACTAGTGGAACAAGGGAACAGTTTTATAGGTTTTTGGGATTAAGACAAGCTAGCATGAACCAACATCCGGATGCGAGATCATGTCCGTTAGAGTTTCTGTATGAACGATTTGGAGAAAGAGGGTCCTATGAACAGTACCGAACCGATTTTTTTATAAGTAAAGAGCAATGGGTAGAGAAATGAGTGCAAGCGTTTGGATTAGCTTTGATCAATCTGTTGTTTCTCCTGCAAAAGCATGGAAAGATCGTATTTTTCACTATCAACATGGTTCAGAGCCTATTTTTGGGAATTAATGGAATGAACCCCCTACCTTGGTACCTGTAATCATTGCCGACATCTTCACGGCCGCTACTGAATGTCAAAAGAAGAGTGGTTTCTTTTATGGGTCAAATTTGATACTTCAAATGTGGGTAATGGAGCATCTAGCGAAGAGAACGCTCAATCCTTTGGGATCTTGTCTCCCCACAGAGAATTGGATCGAATCACACCGAGAAAGGGTCAAAAAGTATTATCGAATTGCATTTTCGAGTCAGTTTATTCAAGAGTTCGATAGCTTGACACCTGAGAAAATACAATGGATTTTGGATTGGACAAAAGTTAGGGATCCGGTTTTCACGACTACCCAACACAGTTTTATCCCTCTAGCAGGCACCAATGGATTGGTCGCGTATGTTCCGCAACGAGTCATGAGGTAATTTGGTATCTGCAAAGAATTCCGATGATACAAGGGATTGAAAATATCAGACTCAACACAGTTACTGAAAGTAGGAGCATGGTATTGGAGGCTTGGGGAAATCTTCTTAGTTTAGAGAACTTGCACTTGGATCAAGTCAACAAATTGGAACCTATGGTCATTTCAGAATATAATGAGTGGATCAAACAAACAGTCGAACAAGCAAGAGAGAAATCACAGTCTGCTTCCGCTAGCCCTGAAGAACATATAGATAAGCTAAAGAAAGAGCTCGAGGATTATATCAATTACAACTTATAGTGGCTGACCATGTCCTGGAAGACGCCCGAACACAATTAAAGCGGGAGACGAGAAAAACTGAAAAGTTGGAGAGAGCCCTGGATGCATTTGACAAAATTCGAGAAGGAATTCGGAAGCTTAGTATAGGAAGTTCTAGAGAGTCTCAACGTACTAGTTTAGCAAGGCATGAGGATTTTGTAAAAATGGTCAGTCGAACCATCAATGAAGCTGTACAAAATGATTGAACTTGTCAGTGGTTAATGAGGATTTCTACTTGAATTTCTACATTCACTTACAGGTTTGAAATTGGGATTTTACCCCGAAGGTGTTGCATCATATTAGGCCAACCCTTGGCACAAAAAAGATTCCTTCATAAGACATGCATCCGAATTATTTAAATATCTACTAACTCATTTTTTTTTCAGTTTTATTGTCGCCTGAAGGGAAACATAATCCTGCTACCGCCAAATTACAGTTTCCTTGTACCAACAACGTGGCTGAGTATGAAGCTTATATTTTTGGATTGAAAATGGCATTAGACATGGAGATCAAGGACCTGATAGCATTTAGTGATTCTGATTTACTTGTGCCCCAGACGCTTAAGCAGTGGGTAACTCCGGATTCAAAAATTATGTTGTATCATTGTAACTTGCTTAGTTTGGCCAACAAATTCAGGAATTTGGAACTCAGACATATTCCCCGCACTCGTAATGCCTTTGCTGATGCTTTAGCTACTCTGTCTTCGATGATCCAACATCTCGATGAACTGGTGATTGAACCCATACAAATTCAACTTCAGAATAGACCAGCGCATTGTCTGATTACGGAAAGGGTCACTGATCGTCGCTCATGGTACAATAATATTAAGAAATTCATGAAAACGGGATCCTACTCTCCTGATACTGATTCTGTTGCAAAAAGTTTCTTACGCAGAATGTCAGCAAGATTTTTCTTGAATGGAGAAGTACTATACAAGAAAATATTTGATTTGGGCCTTCTGAGATGCATCAATGAAGAGGAAGCCGATTATATGATGAAAGAAGTGCATAGTGGGGTTTGTGGGCCACACATGAATGGGCATCTACTGGCTAAGAAGATCATGAGAACAGGATATTTTTGGCTTACCATGGAGCATGACTGTGTAGATTTTGTTAGAAAGTGTGTTAAGTGTCAAATGTATGGTGATGTTATACGTGCTCCTCCTACAGAATTGCATAGTATGACTGCTCCATGGCCATGTTCGATCTGGGGAATGGATGTGATCGGAACTATTGATCCTCCTGCTTCAAATGGGCATCGATTCATCTTAGTGGCGATTGAATATTTCACCAAATGGGTTGAGGCTGCGTCCTATAAGCATGTGACTAAAAAAGTGGTGTCGGATTTCTTGAGAAATAATATCATCTGTCGTTTTGGAGTACCAGAGACGTTGATCACCGATAATGCCAAAAACCTCAACAATGATATGGTGGATGGATTATGTGAACAGTTCAATGTCAGACATCGAAATTCTGCTATTTACAGGTCTCAGATGAATGGAGCCGTCGAAACCGCAAATAAGAATTTGAAAAAGATTATTCGTAAGATGACTAAAGCACACCGGGATTGGCATGAGAAACTGTCTTATGCACTAATGGCGTACAGAACTACAATCAGAACTTCTACAGGGGCAACTCCTTACTCTCTTATGTATGGAATGGAAGCAGTACTGCCTGCAGAAGTTGAAATTCCTTCCTTACGCATTCTAATGGAGGCTCAGATAGAAGAAGCTGAATGGGTCCGAGAATGTCAGGAGCAGTTGTCTCTCATTGATGAAAAGAGGTTGAATGCTATCTACCATGGACAATGTTATCAGCAACGAATGGCTCGGGTTTACAATAAAAAATTCAAGCCCTGTTTGTTTGACGTTGGAGAGAAGGTTTTGAAATGGATTCTTCCAATGCAAGATGAGGCTAAAGGGAAGTTTTCTCCCAATTGGCAAGGACCATTCATTGTTAAGAAAGTGCTATCCGGAGGAGCGCTTATTCTTATGGAAATGGACGGTCAAGTTTTTTTCCAACCAATCAATGCAGACATGTGCAAAAAGTTTTTCATTTGATTATAAAAATTTTTTTTTTTAAATACTGCAAGAGACGAATTTCAGGCATACTTCCTCTCATTTTTCCATTTCGATATTCTATCCCTAAATTTTCTTCTTTCCTTTTGACTTTTCATAACCATTTTCCTTTTCGCTTGGCTGTCCCTTAAGATCACTAACCCCATACTGAGGCAATTTGTTTCTAAAAAAAAAAACAGAAGAAGAAAAGGAAAAAAAAGAAAATAAAGATTCTGTCAGAATTAAATTGGGGCAAATTTTATCTCTTTCTCACCCTAGATCGGGGTAAGTTTTGAAAGAATGCTATCTCAAATGATTGCAAACCCATCATATAATCCGCTGTCAAGCCTTTCAAGCCTTAACCTTTCCTTTGCCGAATTTCATCTTCTACAGTATTTTGGAAAAATTTTTTCTTAATCAACTAGCAAATGATGTAAATACAAACTTGTCTGAAACATGTCAGAGAAGATTGTCTCACTGATGCTACTCATTATCAGAGCATGACTGCAGTGATACAGTTGGGGTTAAAATTGTCTTGTCTATGTCTCTAGGTGAAAACCTGAAAGGGCACCTTCTAAAAAAAAAAGGTCAAAAAAAAAAAGAAAGAAAAAAAGAAAAAAAAGAAAATGAAAAATGAAAAAAAAGAAAAAGAAAAAGAAAAGAAAAGAAAAAAGGGAAAAACAAAACAAGAAGAAAAAAAATGATGAAAAGGGTGGGGTAACCTTAGTGAAAACCCGAAAGGGCGCTGAGGTAAGGTTTTGGAGTACAAGAGAATCAGTAACAGAGAAGAAGATGTTGAGGTCTGAAAGCTGGTGACTATGTTGATTTGGGTCTCTTTCATACTGTTGTTCTTTTGCCGACAATGAATTCCAAAATGGATGACTACGAAAGGGTCAGATGGAGCATTTTTCCTCATCAAAGGCCATCCTCTAAATACGAATCCAAATTTGGATCCTTGGGCCTATATTAAAAAATTCAACAATTTTGTTTTACTATTCTATTTGCTATTTCATTTATTTATTGTGTATCATTGTTTATTTCATATTAGCATTATTGCATGATGAATACTACTTTTTTTTAATTGTTTGTATTTTTCATTTTTTTTGGGTCTCATTCAAAAGACAATCCCCTTATAATTTATCTCTAAAGAGTCATGAAATTTAAGGTCCTATGATACTAAAGTACGGACAATTGACATTTGACAGTTGCAAAGATTCTGAAGGGTTGTTGGCTGAACCTAAGGGAGCGATTGGTTGATATTGAAACTCATGTTTACATGGTTCTCAAGGCAAAGGGATCACGTGGTGGTGGCAGTATTTTCATCATAGTTGCTTCTTTTCCTTTTTCCTTTTTACAGGAAAGATTATGTGACACACTATTGGCTTAGTTGAGTATGATTCACACTGGGGCAAATGGCAAGTTTCGTTGTACATCCCCAAAGAAAGAAACAAAAATCATTATTCCCTTTCTTTTAAAGTTATAAAAAAAAATCATCAATCAAGAAAGTCGTAAGTCCACCAAGTAAGTTTGTCTTGATTTATTACTACTTGAGCAACATGCATTTTAATCTTTCAGTTGGATGGTATTGAACTTGCATTTTCATTTCTTTCAGTGTTTAATTGGGCTCGGGTCAATCCCACCAATCTGTTTTAAAAAAAAAAAAATCAATCAAGAAGATCAAATTTAAATTCCTGTTGGTGAGTCTCAGCGTTCACCGCACACCCTTCTACCTCCCCTTCTTGACAATTTATGTTCCTGTTGGTGAGTCTCAGCATCCACCGCGCACCCTTCTATCTCCCCTTCTTGACAGATCAGAAGATCAAATTTAAATTCCTGTTGGTGAGTCTCAGCGTCCACCGCGCACCCTTCTACCTCATCTTCTTGAAAATTTAAATTTCTGTTGGTGAGTCTAAGCATCCACCGCATACCCTTCTATCTCCCCTTCTTGACAATTTAATTTCTTGTTGGAGCGTAATCGCGTCCCTCCGCGCATCTTTTTCTAAAAAGATCAAATTTAATTTTCTGTTAGTGAGTTTTAGCATCCACCGTGCACCCTTCTACCTCCCCTTCTTGACAATTTAAATTCCTATTGGTGAGTCTCAGCGTCCACCGCGCACCCTTTTACCTCCCCTTCTTGACAATTTAAATTTCTGTTGGTGAGTCTCAGCGTCCACCGCGTACCCTTCTATCTCTCCTTCTTGACAATTTAATTTCCTGTTAGAGCTTAATCGCGTCCCTCCGCGCATCTTTTTCTAAAAAGATCAATTTAATTTTCTGTTGGTGAGTCTCAGCGTCCACCGCGCACCTTTCTACCTCCCCTTCTTGACAATTTAAATTTTTGTTGGTGAGTCTCAACGTTCACCGCGCACCCTTCTATCTCCCCTTGTTGACAATTTAATTTTCCATTGGAGCGTAATCGCGTCCCTCCGCGTCCACCGTGCACCCTTCTATCCCCCTTCTTGGAGCGTAACCGCGTCCCTCCATGCATCTTTTTCTAGTTATGACAAATTACTTTTCTTGACTGTTTTGATTAATAATTGTTCTTTTTCATTCATTTTGTGAAGTTCTAAGAGCTCAGACTTTTTCGACTTTGCAAATATCACAATTGGTCAATGCACTTGTTTCATTGTGGTTCACTTGCATTCAAACTACGTTTGACCCGATTCCCATAGTGGGATACGTAGGCAACTCTACATGGGTTCGATCACATTTTCTGCAATATTATTGCATCATTTTGTCCAATAATTTCAGCCAAGTGTTGGCTTGTTTATTTTGGCTCAGGTACAGCTAGGAGAGACAGGTAAACAATTTGGTGTCTACGTCTTTGTTTTGAGTATTTTTGAAACTCTAGACAAAGAGGGGCAAGTTGTAGACACCAAAATTTTGTCAATTTTTAATGTTTTCCTGAATTTTTATCTATTTAATAAGTTATCTATTATTATTATTATTAATGTGTAATTTTCTCATTTTTACAGGTTTATTTTAGAAAAAAAAGAGAAAAAAAAACAACAAAACAAAAACAAACAAAACAAAAAGAGAAAAGTTAAAAAACAAAAAAAATCAAAAAATCAAAATCAAATTATTACAAAACTTACACATTTTCATCATTTTCCCTACCAAAAAACACTTAACCCATTCCTACACTCAACTTCCTTGATCTTTCTTGTCATCTAGTAAAAATAATCATTTTTGACCAAACAAACACACAAAGCTCTACGTTGGCTACAAATTCACTCTTCACTCAGCTCTCTCTCACAGAGAAGACAAGCCACAAAAAGAAAAAAAAAAAAAAAAAAAGCACTCCAATCCCTCTGGCTCACTTGGCAGAGGCAGAAAAAAAAAACAAGAGGAAACGCACGAGAGAAGAGGAAGGGAAGCTCTCGGAATTTTGCAGCCTGACCTGTGACAGCCCCACCTTCCCCTAAGGCGAACCAAAGAGGTTAGCGGACTGCCTGCCCAGCTCTCGTCAGGACTAACGGTGCAGTATAAAGCGATCTATCACGTTTGAAACTTATAACGCGCGCAACAAGGCAAAAGGGCAAAATATCCCAAAATAAAAGAAACGAACTCCAGAGTCGGCCATGAATAGTAACCGACCCGTCCGAAACCCAACCAAGCATCGAAATACATATACAACATAACATTAGCCATTTACAAGCCACAATGGCAAGCCAAAACCATTCACTAAGGAAGTATACATTCGATTTGCCTATCAAAAGGAAATGAACCCGTTATACATTAGGGTTTCACTTCAAGAGCAATACAAAAGACATTTACATGCTCAATTCGGCAATTGACTATCCAATCCATTCTCAAAAGTAATTATAACCCTGTAAGGAAAACAAATAACACGGAATGAGCTAAAGCCCAGTGGTATACCACTACATTAGCAATCAAAGTCACATAAGAATGAACTTTCATTTAAAGTGCACAAATAAGCAAGGAAGCAAAACGGTAAAAGGATACGGTCGGCTCTCAAGAGCCCATTTCCACGCTTGCAATCTTGATCCAACCTCATTGACTCTCCGTCAATGTTAAAAGTACCAAACCGTAGACCACCCTTTACTTCCAATCCTTCCACCTAACATACCCCAACCGGGCCCGCACTTCATTTCAGTAGTTTTTGGTAATACTCGAGTTTACCGGAACCAAGGGTCTCACTACCACAAGGTTCCCCAGTACAGTCCCCGTGGCAGTTCAATCTTCACGACCAAGCCCTCGCCGGCTCGATCCAATTGACTACCAAACGGGGTTGAGCTCAGTAATGCAGTAAGGCCGTTGGACATCGTCCAAATGACATCAATTCAGTTTCCATGAAATGGAATTCACCAACCAATATATCAAGTTCAGTAATGCAATAAAACGGTAGCCATTCAGTGACAATATCAAAAGAGGTGAGGGCGGTCAAGTACACCCTCACCTTAATCAATTCCAATATGCAAGTAAGCCATCAAGGCATCACATAACATTTAACAAAGCCACATAGTAACAATTTAGTGAGTGGTATACTCACCAAGTGAGAAAGTGGTGTTTCATACACCGTGGTCACCAAGACGTCGTGAGCTACCGTCACGCCCTAGAATCACGCAACAAATGCAATGAGACTCGATAACGAGTCATATAGCAATGCTAAACACAACCCCAATAGGGTTTCATATGCATAAATGTGCATAATAGCAAACCAGAAATTAGAAAATGGCCTTAGCCTTGGCCCCAAATAGAAAACTGTTTTGCCCTTATTATGCGGTAATGGCGTCAATTTCACTACGGTTATCGGATGGGGGTGTAAGACCCACCGTTTCGAAGCTAAGAAACAGGGATACAACAATGTAGAAGGTCACTCAATCCAGTTCCTAGCTTAACTAGGTCGAAAATGCAAAATACTATACCAGAATTCCCAAAACAGGTTTGCAAATCACACAAAACTTTAATTACTATAACTCAGTCTATACAAGTCCAAATGCCGAAATTCCAAAGGCATATGTTAGCTAAGACATCCAGCTACATTTCATCAGAAGACACCAACTTCAAAATCCAAACCAATTCCAGTCAAAATAGCCAAATACCAACGCAGTTTTCGCATTCTGACCAAAGCAGAACAGCTACAGTAATTCCGACATAACTCACTCTACACTAATCCAAATGACCTGAAATTTTGTAGGCACCTCAAACACATCAATACCTACAACTTTCATGTTTTGAGCAAAGTCTAATTCGGCCTCTAACCCAGTGATCTAAAACCGGACAGAATTGGGATTTTAAGAACCCTAACTTTTCAAATTTCTAACCAAATCCAAAATTGATTGCATTTGCCTATCCAATACACCTCATAGAGTCATTATCAACCATTACCATTCATCATACAAGGCCACAGCATTCATTTCATATTAAACCAGAAAAATTTCCAATAAAATAAAAACTTCACCAAAACTCTTCAAATCAAGAAATAAATCATATAATCCTTCACTCATGCCACCATTAAGCATAATATAACCATCATTAGGTATAGGGGAGTGGTTGAAGCATCACTTACCAAGAAACAAGAGAGAGGAGGATGTTGGACACCTTAAACCTTCAAACAAGCTTCACTAAAGCACTCACTATCACTAAAAGGTAAGATTTTATGGAGCAAAAACTAAGTTAAACACTTGATTTGGTGGATTTGGACTTGTTAGAAGCTTGAATGTTGAAGAGTTTTGTCTTCCTTGGAGCTTGAGAGGGCCGGCTATGGTGGAGAGAAAAATGAGGAAATTTTAATGAATTTTGAAGATATTTAACCTTTGGTCAAAAAAGTCAAAATTTGGAATAGTATTTCTTAAGTCATATCCAATAGGGAAGTGACACTTGTCACTCTCATTAAATGCATTCCTATCTTTCTTTTCTCTCTCACATCAATCACTTCACACACTCTACTCATCACTTAACACCCGATAAATTTTACACAGTATCCGAAACTTAACCTTATTGGCCGAATTTTTCCGAACTTTTCGCACTAGTGGGTCCCACATCCAATATATATTCTTAATTTTCTAAAAATTCACCAATGCTAGAAAAATCATCTTAAAACTATAATTGCTCATAAAATCCACTAAGAAAATATTTCTAAGCCAGAAAATGCAGAAAACATGCAATTAAGGGGAAATAAACCCTAGGAAAATAATTAGGGTTTTACGGGTTCTCACATGACCCCTCACTCTCCCTCTCTCGGACTTGGGCGGAGGAAAGAAATAGAGAAGAAAAAAAACCTTCCCCAACTCCTCTCGGTTCCATCTCAACCTCACACACACCTACATTGAGGTATTTTTTAGTTTTTGTCTAGCACATTAAATCAATGCTTCATTGTTTAGTTTTCTTTCGTTTCTGCTGGCTGCCTTGTATTGTTGTTGTTGCATTGCTGAAATTTGGGAAATGGCATGAACTAGATTTAGGAAAAGGAAATGTTTGTCGTGAATGCACGTTAATTGTTTGAAAAATGCCAAAATGAAAAAAAAAAAGATTTTTAGGGGCTGTTTTGCTTTATTTTAGACTTTTGTTGTTGTTTTCTTGTCAAACTAAGAATATAGTTGTATTGTATAAGTTGCGAGGAATGTTATGGTATAATTTTTGTGATTTTTGGTGAAAGATACGGTGATTTGAAAAATAAAAACTGGACTGATTTCTTGGCAATTTGGCCACTTTTGGGTCATTTTCTGTAAAAACTAAGTCCAAAAATGGAACCTACGCGAAAAATCGAGTGAGTGGGTGTATTTTGAGAAATTTTGGTGACCGGAGAGGTCGCCGGTGACCGCCGCCGCTGGCAGTGGCCGCCAACTGAAGAAGCTTCAGCTGGCCGAAGAAGAAGGGAAGGAAACGGCTGGAAGTGGAGGAAGAAGAAAGAAAGAAAAGAGAAGAAGAAAAAGAAAAGAAAGGAAAGAAAGGAAAAAGGAAAGTGGTTTGGGCTAATTTTATTTTTTTAGTAGGCTTGTTCTTATTTTCGGTTGGGCTGGAAGGTCAGACCCATGCTTTATTTTTTGTTGGGTTTGAGTGATAGAAGACGGACTGGCTTGTGTGTTTTGGCTTGGGCTTAGGTAGTGTTCGGCCCAAAGAAATAAAATGATGGCCTGGTGGCCCATTTCATAAGGATATCAGAAATCGAAATTTGTGCTTTAGCCCCTGATCTTTAGAGTAGTTTTATTGCGGTCCAGAATATTTTAAATTTCTTTCATGTAGGTCCTTATAGTAATTGCACTTTAGTTCTTGAATTTTATCTTTCATTTAATTTTGACCTCTGAACTTTGGAAAAATATAATTTCTGTCCCCAAAAGTTTTCAATTTTTGCAATTCAGTCCCTGGTGAATTTTGACTCTCTTTATTGTGATTGCTTCTTTTTTTTAATAGCTAATTATGTTACTTTTGAGTATGTTTAACTTGTAATTTTTAGATATTCTTTAATTTATTTACGTTTGACATATTAAGGTGAATTTTCATTATTATTATTACTTTTTCAATTAAATTGGTGCCATGATTCTTTTGTTCACTGTGAGTATAAATAGGACAATTTGACTCCATTTAGTCACCACTTCAAACGGGAGGTACCCCTATTTTTATTATTTCAATGTCAATTACGTGCTCTTATGTGCTCCTATGTGTTTATATTTTTTATATGCTTTATTTATTGCATTTAAATGTTCATTTAAATTTTCTTATATTATATTTGTTTAGTCAATTTTTATAATTATTGGAGAGGCATTTAAATACCTCAAAAATGTAATAGATAGGATAACTAATTTTATTTTATCATATCTTTCCATTTTAGATTGTAGTTAGATTCCCCGATGTAATAGATAGGTTGCGTGTTTATATGGCTTATGTGTTATGTGTTTTTCCCGCTTTCCTTAGGATTTTTGCCTCTAGATATTATGTTTACGTGTTATGTGCTACGTGCTCTTATGTGTTTATTTGTTTTAATTTATACTTTATTTGTTTTACTATGTACTATTAATGCATGACGTCACCACACTAGTCCAACGCTAGTTGTGGCTTTTCTCTCTATTTACTTGCTAGTCCAACGCTAGTAAGGATTTTTAGAAATGGGCTAGTCGAATGCTAGACGCTTTAGGCAGTCTTGCACTAGATTCATCTTTGTGTGCTATTCACTACATTTTCATGCATATTTTCATTTTTAAGATCTTTTCTCATTTGTATGATATTCCCTATTATATTATCCCCTACCCGCTATAGGTGCTAATCATGTCATTTAGAATTGCATCTCATTTAAGTTAGTTCATTTGCTTGTTCATGCTAGGATAATTATTTTTCAAACATGGGGAATGTGTGATTATAACTTTTTAGTTTAAATATCCCATTAATCCCAGTATAAGAAAATTATGTCACGAGTTTTTGCCTCCCGTACCCCTTTATGTTGCATTCCCTTTTTCTTTGATCACTTATATCTATGTATATAATTTAATTTCTTTTCTTTACTTTTAATTTCATCATTTGCATACTCGTGACACCTTCAAGGAATTATTTTGGCCTTCGCAATTAATGCGAATGGTTCAATTAAACCCTTGAATGAACATTTTGTCCCTTTCGATATTTTTATAAATTTAGATTTGCATCCATATAGGAAACATCCAAACGTGATAAAATTAAGGGTTAGATTAGGAAAATTTTGACTAAACCTCGCAACTAGCTTAGGCTAGGTTGAAAGGGTGCCTTAGGTTCGATTTAATCGAACATTTGCCTTCCCTTTCTTCAATCGTGACTCTCGAACCCATTTTCTCTTGTTTTTTCGAAGACCTGGAGTTGTCAAAAGGGTTTTTATTTTATCTTATTTTTATCAAAAATATTTTTTGGGTGACTCGGTACACCCAAATTCAATACCAAGTGGCGACTCCTCTTTTTCTTAAAAAACCCTTTTTTAGACTAAAATTTGAACCCAAATTGTCGCATTTTTTAAAGTCCCATTCTAGGTCCTTTTTTCACTTATTTTTTAAATAAAATCACATCTCTTATTAACACCTTCTTCTTTCTTTTCCATCGCGAAAAATAGGGCGCGACACCCGTGTTTATTGAGGATTTTGGGCTCAGTAGGGGGTGTGAATGGTGGACGAAGAGTAGTGTAAGTGGTGCTCTACTGGATTGGTTACTTATTTGAAGGTTGACGGAGTGTCAACTATTCGTTGATCAAGCTCTGGTGATGCATTGGGAATTTGGCTCCTGAGAGCCATCCGTATCCTTATGTTTTGGAATGATTATTGTTTATTGGATTATTGATTCTTCTGAAAAACTTTTACACTCGCTCACTTTGAAATTTACTACTTGAAGTGTTATTGTTCACTCTTATGAACTTTTGATGCTCATTGACTTGCTACGTTGATATTCGTACTTTTAAAATGGTCAATTTGTTATTTGGAACCTCATTAGGCTTTTAGCTCATTCCACGCCATTTGTTTTCTTTACAGGGGGCACGAGCGAGGCATGAGATATGTACAGACTAGCGGAGTCTAGTTGTTTTGAGTTTTGCTTTTGTACACATGCTAGTACCCGACTAGGGTTGAATGTACTCGAAATGTAAACACTTTGAAGTTTTTTTTAGTGTGTAGAAACTTTGTATCTGGATTTGAGCATCAATGTATATATGAAGTTGAAGTGGATACGTTATTCATTTTCTATGGATGCATGTGATTTTGCGTGAGCTATGAGTGAGTGCGTGAGTGAGTCATGGCGAGAGCTGGGCAGGCGGTCCGCCGAACCCTTTGGTTCGCCTTAGGGGAAGGTAGGGCCGTCACATGTGCCCTAGCAATTTCTATTCTCTAGGCTTTCTCCAAAACCTCCGTAAAAGTATTAATTTGTGCCGCCGCCAAAGCTTCCTGTATTCCCATATTTAGTCCCTGGACAAACCTTCTTACCCTCCTTTGCTCCGTAGATATCAATTCATGAGCAAACTTAGATAGTTTCATGAACTGAGTCTCATACTCAGATACACTCAGAGTTCCTTGACGAAACTTAATAAAATCGTCCTCCCTCTTCTCCTGAACTATCGACGGTAGATATTTCTCGTTAAACTCTTGCACGAAAGTTAACCTGGTCCAGGCAATTCCTTCTCTCTCCCATTTAGCCCGAATCACTAGCTAGTCCTTCAAATTGAAATACAGCGAAATGCACTAGCCTATCCTCCGTATAATTTAAGGCAGCGAAAATATTGATCATCGACTCTAACCACCTCGCAGCTGCCTCAGGGTTCGGCCCTCCTAGAAACTTAGGAGGAAAAATTTTTTGGAATCTTTCTAGAGCCCTATCTTGCCCTATGTCGAGATCCCTGGGTTGATTAACAGGGGCTTGACCCTGCTGCTCTACCAGTCGAGTAAGTATATTGGTCATTTAATGAATTGCTGTTGCTACCTGGTCCCCCTTCCGCTCGGGGTCCAGGTTGCAGTTCAACTGGTTCACCTCTTTTCTCTCTCGGTTCTCGTACAGGTTCTTGTGCTTGTCTAGCCCCCACGGCCACAGATAGAACCGTGTCCTCAAGTAGTTCCACATCCTTGACTCCATCTACCCTTCATACCTCTTTCCTATATAAGTATAAGCAAAATAAAGTAACTATAAAGGCCGATAAAAGCATTTTCAAATCATAAAATGAAAAATAATAGAACATATTGGAAATAACATACTTTATATACATGTCAAAACAAGTCACATATCCTATGGGACATTAACCCTAGGTATTGCTCAAAATTTGATGAAGTACAACCAAGTATGTACGCGTGAATAGCAAGGGTCCCCAATCTCACTAAAATCTTCAATATATCCCAAGTCCAGACTATTCGCATCCCCCTTGCCTTGGCTTTCGCCATCCAAACTCATCCTCATATTACTCGGGATACCAACTTATCATAAAGGTATCACTCTTTGGTACTCGGGTACAGGAATCCGAAAATATGATAATTCACCACTCGAGTTAGCTAGGCTCAAGAGGAAATCAACCACTTTTGAGATTCCTACGCAACATACATATCTAAAGTCCCCAACAATAGATATTTATTTCACACTTAACAAGCTAATCCCCACAGTTCGAGAACCCTCTCCCGGCACGAGCTCGATAGGAGATCTAATACCATCTGTGACGGCCCTACCCCCCCTAGGACGTACCCCAGGGTTCAGCGGGTCACCTGCCCAACTCTCGCCAGAACTCACTCACTCACATCAAACAAAATAGGGTGCAACCTCAATAATAAACGAAATAACAGTTTCCAAGTTTGGAACATACAAATACATTCATTCCTATCTCAACCATCCATACAATCCCAAATACATCAAAAGATTGGAATTCTAAATACATTCAACCCTAATCGAGTGACTCGTGTGAGTATAATCACAAAATTCAAAACTAGACTACATTAGTCTGTACCGGTCTCACGCCTCGCTCGTACCCCCTGTAAGGAAAACAAACGGCATGGAATGAGCTAAAAACCCAGTTAGGTTTCAAATAGCAAATTGACCATTGTTTATAAGTACAAGTTTCAATGTAGCAAAGTAATGAGCATGAAAAGTTCATAAAAGCGAGCAATAACACTTCAATTAGCAAATCTCAAAATGAGCGAGTGTAAAGTTTTTCTTTTAAAACGAAACAATAACATGATAAGTACTAATCATTCCAAAGTATAAGGATATGGATGGCTCTCAGGAGTGAAATTTCCATTGCATCACCAGAGCTTGATCAAGTAATAGTTGACACTCCGTCAACTTTCAAGTAAGTAACCAATCCAGTAGAGCACCACTTAAACTACTCTCCGTCCACCATCCAAACCCTTACTGGGACCAAAATCCTCAATAACCACTGGTGGTAATACTCGAGTAAACCGATTAGTCGAGGAGATATCACTCCACTCGACAAAACAAAAGACCCGGGGTTCGTTACCCAATCGACCAAGCCTTTGCCGGCTTGACTTGAGTAACTCGCCACAGGGTTTCTAAATTTCCAGGAAGTGCGCACCTTATACACAAATATCTATTGCAACAATAAACAAGTATATATCATATTAGGGAAAGTACGATAAAGTACACTCTTGCCCGATCAAATAAATTACATGTCATTAAATCACATTGGTCAATTATTGAAAACAAGGGTCCAGTTCAATCAAGTATTTGGAAGCACTCACCAAAGGTCTAGTGTCTCTCAAAAGTCATGTTCAAATCCAACTCCGTGGTTGGCGTCCAAATCTGTGATAAAATATCGTTTTTGAACGTAAAACTCTCTAGGGTTCGAAACATAGGAGTTTCGCTTCAAGAAAATCAAGTAAATGCAACTCATTTAAATAGTATTCAAGATACTCATCAAATTCCAAAAAATTCATGCGCGCTCTTAAAACTTTGAAACTTTGAAGCAATTATACTTTGAAATACCATTTGAGTCGAAGAAATGGAGAAAAACGTATTTCTATTAATCGTTATTTCCATTTTCCCAAGGGTACAAGGTCGGTCAAGTTTTAACTTATATACCTCAATAAAAAAGATGCAAATATCCTAGATGGTTAAAGTAGTATTCGTTCTCAAATCCTTACGCAAATCGCGAGTATTATCTACCTAGTCCTCAAGCGCAAATTTGGGCAGCACGCCCTTTGTATTTACCTATTTTCCAGCAATTTATGGTTTCATTCTTTTCCTCAATCAATCCCAAAATCACACGAAAAGAGTCTCATTACAATAGCCATTCAATAGGCTCAACGTCATACAATTACAAAACCATGCTACAGAAATGACTGGAAATAAGGTTTAAGGCAAAAAGAAAAAAATCAGGTTCGACGTCTCTTAGCGTATCGGTCACAACTGAAGCTACGCTTATCAGATTGGGGTGCAATTTATACCATTTCGAAGCTAAGACTAAGGGCTACAGCTTTAATGCAGACCACTCATTCCAGTTTGTCGCGCCCCATTTTTTGATAAATAAATAAAATGGTTTAAAAAATGTATTTTTTTTGTGATTGGAAAATGATTTTTGTGAGTTGAAAAGACATGGGTCTCAATGGGACTTGGAAAGCGACGATTCGACCCAAAAAATAGTTTTAAAAAGGGTTTTGAAATGAAAAGTTTGGAGTCGCCACTTGGTAATGATTTAAAGTGTACCAAGTCACCTAAAAAATGAGTTTTAAAGTCAAGTAATAATAAACCCTTTTTAAAACGACTCCTAGTCTACGTAAAACAAAGAAAAAGGTTCGGGAGTCACGTTTGACAAAGGGGAAGGCAAGGATAGACTCCAAGGCACCCCTTTGACCTAGCCAAGGCTAGTTGCGTGACTTAACCCTAACTTTCCTAACTTTCTACCCAGGGTATGTATTGCATGTTGGATTATGCCTATATGAATGCAAAAACGAAAAAATGCAATCCTAAATTCTATGATGTCTCTCGTGAGGTTTTTGGTCCCAGACCACATGAATTGTGGCGGCCAATAAAGGGAAACCTCATAGAGGTCGATTGATGCCAATGGTGACTCAAGTGCAAGTGTGCAAGTGTATGAAAAGATTCATGTATGAAATGGTGTAAAAAACAAAGTGTTTGTGTGCGCATGTGTAAAGAAAGTGCACGTGTGAATTTGGATGAAAAATCAAAGTATTAGTGTGTGCAAATGAATGAAGATAGGATTATAAATATATATGTGAAATTTGAGTTCTACTTATGGAGTAAGATTGAGTAAAACATAGTAAAAAATAAGGATTGAGAAATGTGGGAAAAAGGGTGATTAAAAGAGCATGGAAGTGAGAAAAAATGAAAGTATGTCCCTAAGGGAATGCAACAAATTGGGTACGGGGATGACGCCTAATTTTTCGACTTTGATTTTCCCTCGGATTAGAAGGTAAAACTAGCGTGCTAAGGCTATCGAGTAGCCACACTCGCTCGTTTCCCTTATCAAGAGGGGATTTTCACGCAAATGAACCCTAACTAGCATGAGATGCAAGTCCTAAAGTGAAGGGGAAGGGGTTTGAGGAACATACCAAATGATAAACTAAGGAAAAATGCGTGATATGTGGTGATCATGCACTTGATGAAAAAAGAAAAAAGAACCTATTGGGTCTAGCATTGGACTAGCCCATCCTATGAATTCCGACTAGCGTTGGACTAGTGGAAACGATAAAAGAAGCCACAACTAGCGTTGGACTAGTGTGGTGACGTACATTCATCCATTCTATTCATCTATACTACAAAAAGCGAGTAGACATGCAAATCACCTAAATCATGTAGCACTTATCACGCTCGACTAGATGCAAGATTCCTAATAAAGCATTTAACATATAACACATAGGCATGCAACCATTACATTTGCTAACTAAAACAAAAGGGAAAGGGAAAATGGACCAAATTACTTGCTACGCCCTATCTATTACAAGCCAAGAGGTGTACACATACCCCATTAATAAAAATCAAAAGTAAATGAAATAAATGAAAGGAAATGTAAAGAAAGCAAAGTAGGCATGCAATTCACTTAGCACATTGGATCACATAGGAGAGACAAAAAATAAAAGAAATTATACCTCCCCCTTTTGTGGTGCTAATAAAGTGGACAAGGCCTAAAATGGGCTAAAGTCACCAAGGAACTGGACAATTTGGCTAAAACCATCCAAAGCAACGGATTAATGCACCAATGTAATGATAAAATGTAAATAAAGCAAATTGAATCCATCAAAACATTGAATCATTCTTCAATTGCAACGTAAAAGATCAAAAGAATGCATAATTTCCAAGCAAAAGTGAGTCATTGACCCAAATTTCTAAGATAGAAAATGACTAAGGACTCAATAACAACCATCAACCAATCAAGGCCCATTGAAACATTTTAGGAACTTTAAAGATCAAAAATCAAGAAAGGATCAAATAATTACAAATAATCACATAAGTGTTAAAGCATTTAAACCATTTAAACATCCATGTTCGCCAAGCTGGGGCTTAATTGAAAGGAAAAAAGGAAGTTTGAGGGGTCAATTTGTGGTTGATTTTTCAATTACTTGGGCCACAGTGGAACAAATGGAGACTTGGGGGGTGAGGATGCAATTTTCTGGAATTATTTTCATGCAAAATGCATGCAAACGTACGAAAGCATTCTCTGCATCAAACAAACCAAGTGATTATCATGCCAATTCATTCAACAGCTTCCATGATTTCTCAACAAAATTCGGCAAGCAAGATCCATACAAAGCTTTCAACCAACTTCAATTAACAAACATGGCTAAACACCTCTGAAAAATATAATTCATGGCAGCACTTCATGCTAATGACAACTAGAAACAGTGGCTGCGACAACAAAATGGAACCTGCTGCATTTTCACTGTTCTCAGGTTTCGGACCTGAGTATGCAGCTTGACTCGAAGGTTTTTTAGACCAAAGTCATAGTTTGAAGCTGAACAACAAGACAAATCACTCCAACATCCCAAACAAGCAGCAAAAGACAATCTTTTTATGAAGTTTTCATGCAAATGTTTCAATCAAAGTTTCTGTAACTGAAGATATGCGCCTACCACGGAATTTCTGAAATCAGGATTCATTTAGCTTCTTATGGGTTAGAAACTGCAGAAATATTCTATTATTCACCCCAAGAAACTCCAGAAACGTTCTAACACACAGCAAACAGACCCAAAAGAACAAAAAAACCAAACTAGAACCTCCGCTAACCCAAAAACCAGCTTCGTTAACATCGCTGCAATAGATTGGCCTTGTTGCAGCTGATACTACATCGCAAATTGCTACTTTAAGATGCAGGCAGGCATAGACATGGCATTATCATCACACAGCAAGCAAAAGCAAAAGAAGTCCCAAAGGAGCAAACAATCCACACCAGAAATTTAGTTACCAAGGAAAATTCAGTTTTTGTCTAATCGTTGTAACAAACCAGAAGCTTCAAGCTTGTTGCTTGTTTCATCAGATTTTCGTGCACAAATCCCAGCCAAAACAGAGCTTGAAACCAAACAACCAGCTTACCAAATACCCTTCTCACTCTTCAACAAAAAGTCTTTGGGTTTAGGCACCAAGAAAAATCAGAATAAAACAAACAAAGCTGGAAATTTCCTGCGGCTTCACAAATCAACCAAAACAGATTCATACGAAGTAATTTAAACCACCCCCTTTTATTCATCAACCATACTCAAAACAACTACTGCTAGCTCTACCCCAGAACCGAACTACCTACTTCCAACAGATCCAACGATGCAACTAGATAGGAAGGAAAAAAAACGCAGCACAGCTACAAAGAAAGAAACTTGCGACAATTTTCTAGCCATGGTTCTCTACCCTTGCTGTGTTCATCAGATGTATCTCGCATCTGAACACAGCCCGACACCCCAATCCATCAACATCCGAACATAAAAACCAACAAAAGAAAGAAGATCAACCAACAACGAAGCATTAACACAAACAAGCTCGAATCTTTTTCCATTTCCAGAAATTTTATGCATCAGATTCGGATGACATGCATTTTCTTAACTGAGTTCTGTCAAGATTCAAGTTCAAAACATACAAAATCTAAACAAACCAACCCATGAAATCGATATATACTGATGTAAAAAGCCAAGAACGAATCCACGATAAACCAAGCAATCAACAAGTAGCCCACGGAAAGAAAAAAAAAAAAACGCAGTAGCAATGATTTCCAAAATTTTTTGATCCAAATGCCACACTTATTTGACTAGAAAGGGCTGAGAACATCACCTTACTCACGGACAAAACGTGAGACCACCCAGGAAGATAACTCAAATGGAGCCGCCGGATTGCTGAAATTGCGTCAATAGCTTTGAGTTTGCGGTGAGGACAGTGATGATCAGATTTCAACTTCCTTTTCTTCTCGTTGTTTTCCCTTTGGCCAGACAAAATCCTTACTTCAAATCCTCCTCATCTGTCGTTTTTCTCGTCTTCACTGCCACCCGAGACTCACTCTCTAATTCCTCTTCCCTCAGTTTCAGTTTTTCTTTCTTTTGCCGTCAATTTCACCCTCTCCCTTGTTTTGTTTTCTCAGCTGACAGATGATTCCCCAGCTTTTTTGTTTTCCCTCGTCGAAATCCTCTCTTGCTCCCCCCTTGCGGCTACCTTTTCCTTTTCTATTTATATGGGAATCCCTAGCCCTAAACAACTCAGCAATTTCCTCTGTATTTGCAACTAAGGAGCTCCCCAAAGTTCACTTGCAAGCTGCGGCAAAAACGCAGCTTGCATGCTGCGCGTTGGTTTTTTTTTTTTTTTTTTTAAAATACAGCATATAAATAATAATAATAATAATAACAAAATGACAAAACCATGTAATAATAATAATAAAAACAAATTTAAAAAAACTAAACAAATGGAAACAACAAAAATGGTCATTTTTCAATTTTTCTTTCATTTTTCAATTTTGTCTCAAAATAACTTAATAAAAATAACTAAAATGCCAAAAGATTGAATTTCAAGAAATAAACATATTTTTGTGAACAAAATTTCCTTTTCCTTTTCCATTTTTTCAAGAAAACTAAAGCCTATTTTTTGAATGTTTTTGTATTTTTCTTCTTTTCCCTCTTTTTCTTTAATTTTCTCTTTTCTCTTTTTTTTTATGATTTTTCATTTTCATTTTTCCTTCAAGAAAGCATTGAATAAAAACAACATGACTAAAACATATTTTTGATGTTTTCCTTTTCTTTTTCTAAAACTCTATGCTAATCTTAAACTTAAAAGCTAAAACTAAAAACTAAAACTAAAAGTAAATAAGAATGAATAGCAAATGAAATAGGTCAACTAAAAGGGCGAAAATGAATAAAACTAAAATATCATAACAACTAATAGTGCAAAACACACAATAACGAACTAAAATGCAAGCAATCTAAAATGAAAATCATGAAATAGATGATACATACAAATTATTCAAAATTTGGTGTCTACAGTTTGCCCCTCTTTGTCTGAGTTTTGAAAAAACTTGAGACAAAGAAGTAGACACCAAATACCTACCTGCATTCTTCGGCTGCGAATTACTCAAACGATGGGGATTGGCCCCAGACAGGAAATTTTAAAATTGGGATAGACCCACGGGATAGACCCGAACAGAAATGTAAAATTGGGATAGACCCACGGGATAGACCCGAACAGAAATTTAAATTTGGGATAGACCCGGACAGAAATGTAAAATTGGGATAGACCCACGGGATAGACCCGGACAGAAATGTAAAATTGGGATAGACCCACGGGATAGACCCGAACAGAAATGTAAAATTGGGATAGACCCACGGGATAGACCCGAACAGAAATTTAAATTTGGGGTAGACCCACGGGATAGACCCGAACAGAAATGTAAAATTGGGATAGACCAACGGGATAGACCCGTACAGAAATGTAAAATTGGGATAGACCCACGGAATAGACCCGAACAGAAATGTAAAATTGGGATAGACCCACGGGATTTAAAACGATGAGTTGAGTTTTTACCTGAGAACAGCTAAAAGTTTTGCATCGAGGGAAGATTTGATCCTTGTAGCTGAAACAATAGCTGATTTTGATTTAACATATTGTTTCTTCTGATTGCACTTGCCAATAATACTGTTGATTCGTCTTTGTCCGCTAGGGGAGTTTTTTTTTTGACATTGATTTGGGCGAGAAAAGATGGTGGTTGTTTCCATTTGTAGATGTAGCATTCCTGCAAGAAAAGAGGAAATAATGGACTTGCCACCATCATTTGATCCAGCTTGCCTTGAGAATCGTGTAAACATGAGTCTTTTGATGCCTTTGCCAACTTTTGCTGCGGCATCTGCCTTAGTTGAATTTGTAATTTTGAAACCTTTCGATTTTTAATAGATGATTGAATCCCATATTCTTGCACAAACCTTAGGGTTTATCATTCATCCGAATCCAATGGTAAAAGAATGATGCATGAAAAATCAAAATATATGCAAGGTGATTTCCTATGCATGGAATGAATATGTCAAAGAATGTAAAACACATCCAAAAATGCCATGAATACAAGCACATGAGAAAAGATGTATTTGGAAAAGAATATTTTATAAAGCAACACAGTTTTGGCCAACAGATGTCATATTCAAATCTCTGGATATTTTTGTTCCGGAATTTAATATTGGCAGAAGTATGATAAAAATGAGAAAAAATCCAAATGAACCAAGTCACTAGCTGTTCCTCCTCGTGCTTGCTCGTTGCAAAAACCTGCCTTGGCGCCTTTTCTGGTTTTTACCAAGGTTGCCCCCCACCCTTTTTGTTTTTGTTTTGTTTTGTTTTGTCTTTTTCTTTTTTTTTTTGCTTTTTTGCTTGCTTTTTCTTTTTTCGAGGCGCCCTTTCGGGTTTTCACCTAAAGAAATAATGAACTATCTCGACCATGATTGACTCAGAAACATGAGTTAAAGATTTCTGGCATCAGTAAAATGTACTTCCCTCATAAGATGAGGCGAAAACATTACGGACATCACCTGCCAGTTGATTAGCAAAAATTCCAATAGAAATACAACAAGTGACAAAAGCCAGGACTTTGGGCTTCTTGTAATGAGGTCAGGTGGGGTGCTTTTTCAAAGAAAGGTTAAGGCTTGAAAGCAGAATTTCTGAAAGGTGTGAAAGAACCTGAGATTGCATCATCTTGAGACTATCTCCAATTTTTGAACGAAACCGAGGAAGATTTGCCCCAGTTTGATTGAATTCTTCTCTTTGCATTTTTCATTGCATTTCCTCATTTTTGCATTTTTCTTCAAAAACTAAATTTGCCCCAGTGTGGGGTTCTTTCTTTTTCCATCTTTCTTTCAAAGATAAATTTGCCCCAGTGTAAGGTTTTCCTTTTCTTTCCGATCATCTTTTTTCAAAATGAATTTGCCCCAGTGTGGGGTTTGCAATTTTCAGGGGCTGCCAAACGAAAATTTGTCAATTCTGATGGCTCAAAGGGGACAAGTAGGGATAAAATGCTTTAAATGTAAAAGAAGAGGGCCTGACTTGCATTTTGTCATTTGCATGAATTTCTAAGGAAAATTTGCATGATCAAATGAAAATCTTCTCGTACATGTCTGATTTGATGGGTTGAGGGAATGTTTGACCATCCATTTCCGCCAAAATGAGTGTTCCGCCAGGTAATACCTTTTGGACGATGAACGGCCCTTTCTGATTTTGAGCGAATTGTCTCTGCCTTTGTCTTGTATTGGCAAAGTTCGCTTGAGTGCTTTGTCGCCTTCCTCAAAATGTATGCTGATAAAACTTCTTGTTGCAGGCTCAGGCCAGGCATGTTTGTACCATTTCATGACAAACGGCATTCTTGGCTGAACTCCCATTAGAGTGTACAAAGATAGAATTTCTGCTACTGCAAACGAGACTGCCTCCAACCATCTATACACCTTGAAACATAGTCAAACTCTTAATCATCTCCTTTTCTGCTTTTGTCCAAACGAATGCTGATTTATGTCCTTTTGACCTCATTCTCAGTGCCAATGTGAACAATTGCTATGGCTTCTAGGTTTGGTTCGAATTTCTCCTCGTTTTGTTCAAGATTTTTTTTTTGAAAAAGAATCAAATACTTTCTCATTATCACTCTCGCTTTGAAATTTGGGTTCCAAAATTCTCAAGTCGTGAGTGAGATAGAGATTGCCATTATTGAATTCCAGAAAAGTGATATCCAAAGTGTCCAATAATTTCATCTTTGGCCATTTGAAAGAATTAACGAATTTGGAATAATAACCAAACAAATATACAACAAACAAATGAACAAGCAATATGACCGAAATATAAACAAACGAATAAACCCAAAATAACACGACAAGAATGACTTGTTCATTTTCATAAAACCTTTGATTGAAAGCAAACAGAAATGAAATGAAAACTTAAAAATATTCACGTGCGCAAATTTTGGTCAAAAGTAAAGATGTTTTCATTACAGATGCAAAAATTTTTCCTCATGAATTTGCATGAATGACAAACCCCTTTAGGTTTACCGAAACTCCTTCTGAATGGGTAGAAATTCGGCTGTCCACTTGGAAATTGATCCCTCAGGGATATTGGGAAATTCTGCGTCATTTCCAAACACTTCAGCCTCACTTGATGAGTTTTTAGCAGGCTCCTTAAATTCCGTGTTGTCCATAATAACCCCAATGGTGTTATCGTATTCTGGCAGGGGGTTCTTATCCATATTTGGTCCTTGTTCTGGCCCTTCTCTAATCACTATTTCCCCTGCCTCGATCATGTCTTGCACCTTGTGCTTAAGTGCTCTACAATCAGTGGTTGGGTGGCCGGGTGCTCCCGAATGATAGGCGCAAGTGTACTGAGGATTGTATCCGGCAGGGACGCCATGAGAGTAAGTTGGAGGGGGAATTATGCCAATTCTACCGGCGGCCTTTAATTGTTCATACAATTGGTCCAGAGGCCTGCTTAGGTTGGTGAATGTTCGGGTACGGCTTTGATTGTAGGTTTTAGTGTGTTGGGGATAGTTATAGGTATGTCTATTTGGTGGAGAAAATTGTTGATTGTAGGGAGGTCGAAGTCGAACTTGTTGGAAGTTAGGCTGAGATATTTGAAAAGGGGCTATAGACGAGTTGATGTATTTAGGGCGAGGTCGAGGATGAGTGGTATTAGTGTGATGAACAGGATGAGGGTTTGAATAATAAGGGTAGGAGTTTGAGTAGGTAGGGTGTTGTCTAGGCCTGGAGCTTGGGACACGGTTTCGATCACAAACAAAAACGATTTCCCCCTCTTCCTTTTGGAATTGTTGCTTTTTCCCACTGCTCCCTTGTCCTTGCAAAGCATCCAACTGCGATTTGAGGGCAGAGACATTACCCGTCCTGTCATACTTGTTAAATTTAGGGGTTTTGAACCTCTCAGGCAACCGCACATTCGGAAAAAGGCAAAGCTCATCGTAATCCAAAACTCCTTGCTTGTTCAACCCCTGACTTTTCCCCATAAACTCATCAAAGCGGTCAAGGCGCTTGAGCAGCTTCATACTAATGGGAGCGAAAGATTCCCCCATTTCTGGCTTGGTTTGAACAGTGTGGTCTGGTAGGAAGGGTTCAGCAGCAGGGTAATAAAAGGTATGTGGCTCAGGTGGTATATTTGAAGTAGCTTGGGGTTGTGGGCCTTGCCTGCGAGTAAGAAAAGATGAAGGATTAGGAGGGTAAGCGTATGGCAAATTTGTGGTGGGATAGGCGAAAGTTTCCTCGGGTGGAATAGGGAATGATGGAGTAACAGTGACTTGAGTTGAAGGGATGACAAACGATTCTGGCTCAGCCTGCTTGACGGGTATAGGTTCAGGTTGAACTCCGCTGCTGATTAGCTCGTCAATCAATTTTCTTTGGGCCGCCATCTCAGATGCCATTTCACCAAACTTAGTAAGCATTTCGGTTAACTGAACCCCTAAACTTGTAGTCTCAGGTTGAGCGGTAGTAGTAGACCTATCTGCTTGTTCCGGTTGTGAACTTATGTTTACACGACTCCTCTGAACTTGACTATGGGATCGTGTTATGATGGGGCTTCGACGAGAAGCTATATTTAAATATTACCTGAGAATTTTTGAAAAGATTACCTTTAGATTTAACCCTCGCTTAGTTATAGTAAAAATAAAGAAAAGAAAAGAAAAAGAAAAAGGCAAGAGTTAGTAGATATCCAGAAAAAATTCGGATGCATGTCCTATGGGGGAACCCTTTTTGTGCCAAGGGTAGGCCTAGCATGAAAATGCAATCCTCCAGAGCAGGCACTATACCATACCTGATGGATCCAATCAGCTTATGGAGTGAAAAATAATTTGAAAAATTTGTCCGCATTGGAATGAGAAGAGACGTTTGTCAAAATGAGGACCTCATCCGAAGGGATTGATCACTTTTGATTGATACAAGAACTTGCAAAAACGCACGGGTTTGACCTTGACGAACTTCCGATCGAAGAGATTGGAATTCGTTGACAAAATTTCTTCAGTAAAGCGCGGGTCAAAACCCCAACTGATCAAATGGCTGGATGCAATGGATGGTTTTTCTCAAAATCGACTAGGTTTTCCATTTTGAAATTCGACATTGAAATCCTAATTGGTCAAATGAAATTGACAATTTATTACAAATCGACCGGATTACCCTAAAAAGGGAAACAGGTCAAATGAATTGAATGAAATTTAATTTATTCGAAATTAATCAGATCACCCTAAAAAGGGTAAATTGATCAAATAGATTGGACGAAAGGATTTATTCAAAATCGGTTCGGCTGCCCTAAAAATGGGTAAATTGGCCAAATGAAATGAAATTGAATTAGTGATTTATTCAAAAATCGGCCGAATGACCCTAAAAAGGGTAAATTGGTCAAATGACCCTAAAAAGGGTAAATTGGTCAAATGAATTGACGATTTATTCAAAATCGACTAGATGACCCTAAAAAGGGTAAATTGGTCAAATGAATTGACGATTTATTCAAAATCGACCAGGTGACCCTAAAAAGGGTAAATTGGTCAAATGACCCTAAAAAGGGTAAATTGGTCAAATGAATTGACGATTTATTCAAAATCGACCGGATGACCCTAAAAAGGGTAAATTGGTCAAATGATGGTTTATTCAAAATTGATTATGAATTGACAAAAATGGATCGATTGAATCGTCCGGCCATTGGTGGCTTCAAAAAATTAGTCTATGAGCCTTCTAAAATCACGATTTGGCCTCAATTTATTCATCGTCTCAATAGGAAGAATCATTTGTGAATTTCTTCAAATTAGTGTCCTTTATACAAGGGATTTTTACCAACTTTGATAAAATGGCCAAAAAGTGATTATTAGACGCTCATATTCCAAAGATCGCTCTTATGAAGACGATCGGATCCTACCTTACCTTGTGCACTACCCCTTTGGATGGTACAAAATGTAAACGTGCAAGTCTCACTGGATTAAGTATCCGAGACACAAGGTTGCTTATTCCTGATACGGGATCCCCTAAATGGCATTCCCTTTCTAGGGTATAATGCATGATGCCATTTATTAAAGCAGGAAAACATGCAATTTGAAATGAAATATGGCCTAAGGGACCCTTTATATGCCAAGGTAGTCCTAAAATGGTATGGCATTATGAATTTATGAACAAAATGCATCACAATTTTCAAACGTGCGATAGCCTATCTACAGGGGTAGGTCCTAAAAGAGGATCGTGCCAGACCTCTTATTTCCTAACGTTTGTGAATGCAAAAGACAAAAAACAAGGAAACGTGAGTTCAACACATAACACATAACACATTTGGACAATTAGATAATATAAAAAGCAACAGAGACAGATAAGGAAAAAGGGGTGGGACCCCTTCCCTCGTGAATAGTGTTTCCTAATTTAGGGTAAGGCCGACTCTACCCTAGGCAATGCTAATATGGATGCATGAGACTGGGGTTCGCTAATGCATCTAGACTCGATAGGTCATAGGCCCCCGAGCCTTCAGACTTAGAAACCAAGGGTCATCAATCCCAAGGTTCTTTGTCGGTGGCTCGAGCGATTCCCCAAACACCGCTACGCACACATCGTGTCGCGGCTACGTGTTTGAGTGAATCTATCAAAATCCTCAACCTTCGACTAAAAGCTAAAGGCTATCAACCCATAGCTTAAAGCGGAAGATTGAGTGACCCATTGGATCATGCTACACACACATCGTGTCGTGATCACATGTCCAAGTGGGTCGCCTAATCCTAGTAGGGTGGAGTGGCGTGACAAGCCACTAAAGAAAAATAAAAGGGATAAAAGAAGTAAAGCGTATGCTCGTATGCTAGTGCTCGTTTGGAGGGGAAGGGTCAAGAACCAACGCGAGGCTCTAGGGTGACCCATACCTCCCAAAAATGCAATGCAAGCGCGAGATAAAAAGTAAACATTCATTCAAACATACATTCGTGAGTCGAGGGATTGGTTTGATTACGTATATAAGACAAAAGGTCCTAAAAATGAAAAATGCAATCCTAATATCCACATGCCATGCATAGAAAGGGTAGAAAAAGGAAGCGAATGGTTAAGTCAAAAATGCTTGGACCCACTTAGGAAATCCCCAGTGGAGTCGCCAACTGTCGCGCCCAATTTTTTGATAAATAAATAAAATGGTTTAAAAAATGTATTTTTTTTGTGATTGGAAAATGATTTTTGTGAGTTGAAAAGACATGGGTCTCAATGGGACTTGGAAAGCGACGATTCGACCCAAAAAATAGTTTTAAAAAGGGTTTTGAAATGAAAAGTTTGGAGTCGCCACTTGGTAATGATTTAAGGTGTACCAAGTCACCTAAAAAATGAGTTTTAAAGTCAAGTAATAATAAACCCTTTTTAAAACGACTCCTAGTCTACGTAAAACAAAGAAAAAGGTTCGGGAGTCACGTTTGACAAAGGGGAAGGCAATGATAGACTCCAAGGCACCCCTTTGACCTAGCCAAGGCTAGTTGCGTGACTTAACCCTAACTTTCCTAACTTTACCCTAACTTTCCTAACTTTCTACCCAGGGTATGTATTGCATGTTGGATTATGCCTATATGAATGCAAAAACGAAAAAATGCAATCCTAAATTCTATGACGTCTCTCGTGAGGTTTTTGGTCCCAGACCACATGAATTGTGGCGGCCAATAAAGGGAAACCTCATAGAGGTCGATTGATGCCAATGGTGACTCAAGTGCAAGTGTGCAAGTGTATGAAAAGATTCATGTATGAAATGGTGTAAAAAAACAAAGTGTTTGTGTGCGCATGTGTAAAGAAAGTGCATGTGTGAATTTGGATGAAAAATCAAAGTATTAGTGTGTGCAAATGAATGAAGATAGGATTATAAATATATATGTGAAATTTGAGTTCTACTTATCGAGTAAGATTGAGTAAAACATAGTAAAAAATATGGATTGAGAAATGTGGGAAAAAGGGTGATTAAAAGAGCATGGAAGTGAGAAAAAATGAAAGTATGTCCCTAAGGGAATGCAACAAATTGGGTACGAGGATGACGCCTAATTTTTCGACTTTGATTTTCCCTCGGATTAGAAGGTAAAACTAGCGTGCTAAGGCTATCGAGTAGCCACACTCGCTCGTTTCCCTTATCAAGAGGGGATTTTCACGCAAATGAACCCTAACTAGCATGAGATGCAAGTCCTAAAGTGAAGGGGAAGGGGTTTGAGGAACATACCAAATGATAAACTAAGGAAAAATGCGTGATATGTGGTGATCATGCACTTGATGAAAAAAGAAAAAAGAACCTATTGGGTCTAGCATTGGACTAGCCCATCCTATGAATTCCGACTAGCGTTGGACTAGTGGAAACGATAAAAGAAGCCACAACTAGCGTTGGACTAGTGTGGTGACGTACATTCATCCATTCTATTCATCTATACTACAAAAAGCGAGTAGACATGCAAATCACCTAAATCATGTAGCACTTATCACGCTCGACTAGATGCAAGATCCTAATAAAGCATTTAACATATAACACATAGGCATGCAACCATTACATTTGCTAACTAAAACAAAAGGGAAAGGGAAAATGGACCAAATTACTTGCTACGCCCTATCTATTACAAGCCAAGAGGTGTACACATACCCCATTAATAAAAATCAAAAGTAAATGAAATAAATGAAAGGAAATGTAAAGAAAGCAAAGTAGGCATGCAATTCACTTAGCACATTGGATCACATAGGAGAGACAAAAAATAAAAGAAATTATACCTCCCCCTTTTGTGGTGCTAATAAAGTGGACAAGGCCTAAAATGGGCTAAAGTCACCAAGGAACTGGACAATTTGGCTAAAACCATCCAAAGCAACGGATTAATGCACCAATGTAATGATAAAATGTAAATAAAGCAAATTGAATCCATCAAAACATTGAATCATTCTTCAATTGCAATGTAAAAGATCAAAAGAATGCATAATTTCCAAGCAAAAGTGAGGCTTAATTGAAAGGAAAAAAGGAAGTTTGAGGGGTCAATTTGTGGTTGATTTTTCAATTACTTGGGCCACAGTGGAACAAATGGAGACTTGGGGGGTGAGGATGCAATTTTCTGGAATTATTTTCATGCAAAATGCATGCAAACGTACGAAAGCATTCTCTGCATCAAACAAACCAAGTGATTATCATGCCAATTCATTCAACAGCTTCCATGATTTCTCAACAAAATTCGGCAAGCAAGATCCATACAAAGCTTTCAACCAACTTCAATTAACAAACATGGCTAAACACCTCTGAAAAATATAATTCATGGCAGCACTTCATGCTAATGACAACTAGAAACAGTGGCTGCGACAACAAATTGGAACCTGCTGCATTTTCACTGTTCTCAGGTTTCGGACCTGAGTATGCAGCTTGACTCGAAGGTTTTTTAGACCAAAATCATAGTTTGAAGCTGAACAACAAGACAAATCACTCCAACATCCCAAACAAGCAGCAAAAGACAATCTTTTTATGAAGTTTTCATGCAAATGTTTCAATCAAAGTTTCTGTAACTGAAGATATGCGCCTACCACGGAATTTCTGAAATCAGGATTCAATTAGCTTCTTATGGGTTAGAAACTGCAGAAATATTCTATTATTCACCCCAAGAAACTCCAGAAACGTTCTAACACACAGCAAACAGACCCAAAAGAACAAAAAAACCAAACTAGAACCTCCGCTAACCCAAAAACCAGCTTCGTTAACATCGCTGCAATAGATTGGCCTTGTTGCAGCTGATACTACATCGCAAATTGCTACTTTAAGATGCAGGCAGGCATAGACATGGCATTATCATCACACAGCAAGCAAAAGCAAAAGAAGTCCCAAAGGAGCAAACAATCCACACCAGAAATTTAGTTACCAAGGAAAATTCAGTTTTTGTCTAATCGTTGTAACAAACCAGAAGCTTCAAGCTTGTTGCTTGTTTCATCAGATTTTCGTGCACAAATCCCAGCCAAAACAGAGCTTGAAACCAAACAACCAGCTTACCAAATACCCTTCTCACTCTTCAACAAAAAGTCTTTGGGTTTAGGCACCAAGAAAAATCAGAATAAAACAAACAAAGCTGGAAATTTCCTGCGGCTTCACAAATCAACCAAAACAGATTCATACGAAGTAATTTAAACCACCCCCTTTTATTCATCAACCATACTCAAAACAACTACTGCTAGCTCTACCCCAGAACCGAACTACCTACTTCCAACAGATCCAATGATGCAACTAGATAGGAAGGAAAAAAAACGCAGCACAGCTACAAAGAAAGAAACTTGCGACAATTTTCTAGCCATGGTTCTTTACCCTTGCTGTGTTCATCAGATGTATCTCCCATCTGAACACAGCCCGACACCCCAATCCATCAACATCCGAACATAAAAACCAACAAAAGAAAGAAGATCAACCAACAACGAAGCATTAACACAAACAAGCTCGAATCTTTTTCCATTTCCAGAAATTTTATGCATCAGATTCGGATGACATGCATTTTCTTAACTGAGTTCTGTCAAGATTCAAGTTCAAAACATACAAAATCTAAACAAACCAACCCATGAAATCGATATATACTGATGTAAAAAGCCAAGAACGAATCCACGATAAACCAAGCAATCAACAAGCAGCCCACGGAAAGAAAAAAAAAACGCAGTAGCAATGATTTCCAAAATTTTTTGATCCAAATGCCACACTTATTTGACTAGAAAGGGCTGAGAACATCACCTTACTCACGGACAAAACGTGAGACCACCCAGGAAGATAACTCAAATGGAGCCGCCGGATTGCTGAAATTGCGTCAATAGCTTTGAGTTTGCGGTGAGGACAGTGATGATCAGATTTCAACTTCCTTTTCTTCTCGTTGTTTTCCCTTTGGCCAGACAAAATCCTTACTTCAAATCCTCCTCATCTGTCGTTTTTCTCGTCTTCACTGCCACCCGAGACTCACTCTCTAATTCCTCTTCCCTCAGTTTCAGTTTTTCTTTCTTTTGCCGTCAATTTCACCCTCTCCCTTGTTTTGTTTTCTCAGCTGACAGATGATTCCCCAGCTTTTTTGTTTTCCCTCGTCGAAATCCTCTCTTGCTCCCCCCTTGCGGCTACCTTTTCCTTTTCTATTTATATGGGAATCCCTAGCCCTAAACAACTCAGCAATTTCCTCTGTATTTGCAACTAAGGAGCTCCCCAAAGTTCACTTGCAAGCTGCGGCAAAAACGCAGCTTGCATGCTGCGCGTTGGTTTTTTTTTTTTTTTTTAAAATACAGCATATAAATAATAATAATAATAATAACAAAATGACAAAACCATGTAATAATAATAATAAAAACAAATTAAAAAAAACTAAACAAATGGAAACAACAAAAATGGTCATTTTTCAATTTTTCTTTCATTTTTCAATTTTGTCTCAAAATAACTTAATAAAAATAACTAAAATGCCAAAAGATTGAATTTCAAGAAATAAACATATTTTTGTGAACAAAATTTCCTTTTCCTTTTCCATTTTTTCAAGAAAACTAAAGCCTATTTTTTGAATGTTTTTGTATTTTTCTTCTTTTTCTTCTTTTCCCTCTTTTTCTTTAATTTTCTCTTTTCTCTTTTTTTTATGATTTTTCATTTTCATTTTTCCTTCAAGAAAGCATTGAATAAAAACAACATGACTAAAACATATTTTTGATGTTTTCCTTTTCTTTTTCTAAAACTCTATGCTAATCTTAAACTTAAAAGCTAAAACTAAAAGTAAATAAGAATGAATAGCAAATGAAATAGGTCAACTAAAAGGGCGAAAATGAATAAAACTAAAATATCATAACAACTAATAGTGCAAAACACACAATAACGAACTAAAATGCAAGCAATCTAAAATGAAAATCATGAAATAGATGATACATACAAATTATTCAAAATTTGGTGTCTACACAGTTCATAGTGTATCCAAGTCAAATTCATCGTTTACAGAACCAGAATTTCACCATCAGGCTGGTTAACAGCACTGAGTTCAACTGACAATAACTTAGGGTACAAAAGTCTGATTGAGGCGTTTTTAGATGCATTGGAAAGATAAAACATAGAACTACAACTTTCCTGTTTTGACCAAAGGCTAATTCAATACGGATCAAGGTGAAAAAAAGACAGCTAGAATGGTGAAATGTCAAAACTGTCCACAGAGCTCTACCTATGGCAGTCAAGGATATTTTTGTCTTTTCACATGATACAATGTTCGGATTAAACTAAAATTTTGTAGGCAGCTATAAATTTCATTTCATACAACTTTTATGGTTTGAGCTAAGTCTAATTTGGCCTCCGTCATGGCCAAATAGGGTAATATGAAAATCCAAATCTGGAATTTAGTGATTTTAAAGTGTAAACTTCCCCTTTCTAGCTTAAACCACTACTACAACTTCCTATACAAGATTATATACACCATATACCATCCAAACAACAAGAAATATAAGTGAACCATTCAAAACCCTAACTCAAAATTCAACACCACAAGCATCAAAACCCCTTAACTAGGTATCACAAGGTAAGAATACAAGTTGCTACATAACTTCAACAAGACTAAGGGAAAGGAGGAAGATGAACAGCCATAATACCTCAATAAAAGGCTTGCAAGAGATATCCTTAACCTCTCCTTGAAAAATTTACCTCCCCAAGCTTCCTAAGCTCCTAATTGAGAAGCTCACTCAAATGGATTAAGCTCAAGATGAAATGGAGTTTTCCTCCTCTTGCTCTCTCCCTCAAAGCACACGGCTGGAATGCTTAAATGAGGAGCAATGTGAGTGATTTTTGGTGATAAATATAGAAGAAATTGGTTGGTCAACAATCTTTAGATGACTACCACTTGTCGCCATGAGATTAACTCTCCAATTTTTTTTCTTTTCCTTGTGTTTTTCTAGTCAATAATTTTGGCCACTATGAGCTAATAAAGAGGCTGATATTTTGCATTAATTTCGAGGATGTTTCATGGTAAGAAAGTGGTGGTCAAGTGGTGTGTTCAATCGGTAATGAACGATACCCGTTGGTTCGAGCCGATTTTACTTAAATCGCGTATACTAGAGTTTTATCTTATAATTCACTAACTTATTATTATCACTTCTAATCACACTCTTAATATCATCTAAAACTCACTCTTAATCACCAGATTTGATACACATTCTGTACCGAATAGTCACACTACGAAAAGGCGTAAAAATCCTAATGTACGATAACTTGAAAACAAAAAGGAAAACCTTAATTCTATGTTCATTTGCACTTATTGTGGGATGATTGGGTAGTAAGACTATTATAAAGTAATAATTTCCTGATAAAAGGGGATTTTAAGTAAAATTCAGAATTTTACAAGTCCTCACACTCTCTCCCCCTTAAGAGAATTCCGACCTCAAAATTTTTAGAGTATTTCCCTTGCATATCCGTTTCTAGCTCCCAGCTCTCACTGTAGCCACAATTTAGCTAAATAATGGAAAACACGATTCGTACCTTCTACTACCTCCGATGGTTCAGGTACTGCCTGTTGGTCCAAGGCGTACACTCTAGCTGGCACCCTTGGTTTAGTCCCTCCTACATTTGCTTGTTCAAGATTTAGGTGTGACCTGCGGGGGCAAGTTGCAAGTTGGTGCTCGGCACTACCACAGCATAAACATTTTCGTGCCTTTCGCCAACAGTCATCCTTAGTATGATTGGTCTTCTCACAGTACCCGCAAGATATTCGAGGGGCTGAGGTCTGACCTCCTTGCAAAGCACTTCTTGCTTGTCCCTTTCCACTCGAGGCTCCGCTTGGAGTAATTTCCTTAGGTGCCCCTGAAATTTGCCTACCACCATCCCCTCAACCCACCTTAGAGGGTGGCATATCTAGATCACCTTGTCCCTGCCCCCTACTTCTGCCAGGCACACCTCTCCTTTTTGCATGAAAAACCCTTACTTGTACCCTAGCAAATTCTATTCTCTGGATTTTTTCCAAAACCTCCGTAAAAGTATTAATTTGTGCCGCCGCCAAAGCCTCATGTATTTTCACATTTAGTCCCTGGACAAACCTTCTTACCCTCTTTTGCTCCGTAGCTATCAATTCGGGAGCAAACTTGGATAGTTTCGTGAACTAAGTCTTATACTCAGATACACTCAGAGTTCCTTGATGAAGCTTAATAAAATCATCCTCCCTCTTCTCCTGAACTATCGGCGGCAGATATTTCTCGTTAAACTCCCGCACGAAAGTTAACCAGGTCCAGGCAGTTCCTTTTCTCTCTCATTTAGCCCAAATCACTAGGCCCTAGCTAGTCCTTCAAACTGAAATACAGCGAAATGCACCTGCCTATCATCCGTATAATTTAAGGCAGCGAAAATATTGATTATTGACTCTAACCACCTCTCAGCTGCCTCAAGGTTCGGCCCTCCCAGAAACTTAGGAGGGAAAAACTTTTGGAATTTCTCTAGAGCCCTATCTTGCCCTCTGTTGAGATCCCAGGGTTGATTAACAGGGGCTTGACCCTGCTGCTCTACCAGTCGAGCAAGTATATTGGTCATTTGCTGAATTGCCATTGCTACTTGGTCCCCTTCTTCCGGTCGAGGTCCAGGCTACAGTTCAACTGTTTCATGTCTTTCCTCTCTCGGTTCTCGTATAGGTTCTTGTGCCTGTCTAACCCCACGGCCACGGCTAGAACTGCGTCCTCGGGTAGTTCCATGTCCTTCACTCCGTCTATCCTCCATACCTCATTTCCTATATAAGTATAAGCAAAATAAAGTAGCTATAAAAGCCGATAAAAGCATTTTCAAATCATAAAACGAAAAATAATAGAACACATTGAAAATAACATACTTTATATATATGTCAGAACAAATCACATATCCTTGTTCACATATCCTATGGGATATTAACCCTAGGTATTGCTCAAAACTTCATGAAGTACAATCAAGTATGTACGCATGAATAGTAAGGGTCCCCAATCTCACTAATATCTTCAATATATCCCAAGTCCAGACTATTCGCATCCCCCTTGCCTTGGCTTTCGCCATCCAAACTCATCCTCATATTACTCGGGATACCAACTTATCATAAAGGTATCACTCTTTGGTACTCGGGTACAGGAATCCGAAAATATGATAATTCACCACTCGAGTTAGCTAGGCTCAAGAGGAAATCAACCACTTTTGAGATTCCTACGCAACATACATATCTAAAGTCCCCAACAATAGATATTTATTTCACACTTAACAAGCTAATCCCTACAGTTCGAGAACCCTCTCTCGGCACGAGCTCGATAGGAGATCTAATACCATCTGTGACGGCCCTACCTCCCCTAGGACGTACCCCAGGGTTCGGCGGGTCGCCTGCCCAACTCTCGCCAGAACTCACTCACTCACATCAAACAAAATAGGGTGCAACCTCAATAATAAACGAAATAACAGTTTCCAAGTTTGGAACATACAAATATATTCATTCCTATCTCAACCATCCATACAATCCCAAATACATCAAAAGATTGGAATTCTAAATACATTCAACCCTAATCGAGTGACTCGTGTGAGTATAATCACAAAATTCAAAACTAGACTACGTTAGTCTGTACCGGTCTCACGCCTCGCTCGTACCCCTTGTAAGGAAAACAAACGGCATGGAATGAGCTAAAAACCCAGTTAGGTTTCAAATAGCAAATTGACCATTGTTTATAAGTACAAGTTTCAATGTAGCAAAGTAATGAGCATGAAAAGTTCATAAAAGTGAGCAATAACACTTCAAGTAGGAAATCTCAAAATGAGCGAGTGTAAAGTTTTTCTTTTAAAACGAAACAATAACACGATAAGTACTAATCATTCCAAAGTATAAGGATATGGATGGCTCTCAGGAGTGAAATTTCCATTGCATCACCAGAGCTTGATCAAGTAATAGTTGATACTCCGTCAACTTTCAAGTAAGTAACCAATCCAGTAGAGCACCACTTAAATTACTCTCCGTCCACCGTCCAAACCCCCGACTGGGCTCAAAATCCTCAATAACCGGTAGTAATACTCGAGTAAACTGATTAGTCGAGGAGATATCACTCCACTCGACAAAACAAAAGTCCCAGGGTTCGTTACCCAATCGACCAATCCCTTGCCGGCTCGACTCGAGTAACTCGCCACAGGGTTTCTGGAATTCTAGGAAGTTTGCACCTTATACATAAATATCAATTGCAACAATAAACAAGTATATGTCATATTAGGGCAAGTGCGATAAAATACATTCTTGCCCGATCAAACAAATTACATATCATTAAATCACATTAGTCAAGTATTGAAAACAAGGGTCCAGTTCAATCAAGTATTTGGAAGCACTCACCAAAGGTCTAGTGTCTCTCAAAAGTCACGTTCAAGTCCAAATCCTTGGTTGGCGTCCAAATCTACGATAAAATATCATTTGTGAATGTAAAACTCTTTAGGGTTCGAAACATAGGAATTTCGCTTCAAGAAAATCAAGTAAATGCAACTCGTTTAAACAGTATTCAAGATACTTATCAAATTCCAAAAAATTCATGCTTGCTCTTAAAACTTTGAAACTTTGAAGCAATTATAGTTTGAAATATCATTTGAGTCGAAGAAATGGAGAAAGACGTATTTCTATTAATCGTTATTTCTATTTTCCCAAGGGTACAAGGTCGGCCAAGTTCTAACTTATATACCTCGATAAAAGAAGATGCAAATATCCTAGATGGTTCAAGTGGTATTTATTCTCAAATCCCTATGCAAATCGCGAGTATATCTACCTAGCCCTCGAGCGCAAATTTGGGCAGCACACCCTTTGTATTCACCTATTTTCCAGCCATTTGTGGCTTCATTCTTTTTCTCAATCAGTCCCAAAATCACACTCAAAGAGTCTCTTTACAATAGCTGTTCAATAGGCTCAACGTCATACAATTACAAAACTATGCTACAGAAATGACCGGAAATAAGGTTTAAGGCAAAAAGAAAACAATCAGGTTTGACGTCTCTCAACGTATCGGTCACAACCGAAGCTACGCTTATTAAATTGGGGTGACATTTATACCATTTCGAAGCTAAGACAAGGGGCTACAACTTTGATGCAGACCACTCAATCCAGTTCATAGTGTATCCAAGTCAAATTCATCATTTACAGAACCAGAATTTCACCATTAGGCTGGTTAACAGCACTGCATTAAACTAACAATAACTCAGGTTACAAAAGTCTGATTGAGGCGTTTTTAAAGAATTGGAAAGCTAAAACATAGTACTACAACTTTCATATTTTGGCCAAATGCGAATTCAATGCAGATCAAGGTGAAAAAAATGCAGCCAGAATGGTGAAATGTCAAAACTGTCCACAGAGCTCTACCTATGGTAGTCAAGTGTATTTTTGTCTTTTCATATGCTACAGTTCTCGGATTAAGCTAAACTTTTGTAGGAAGCTATAACACATCATTTCCTACAACTTTCATGGTTTGAACTAAGTCTAATTTGGCCTCCATCATGGCCAAACAAAATCGGACAGAACAGGGTAAGATGAAAATCCAAATATGGAATTTAGTGATTTTAAAGTGTAAACTTCACCTTTCTAGCTTAAACCATTACTACAACTTCCTATACAAGATTATATACAGCATATACCATCCAAACAACAAGAAATATAAGTGAACCATTCAAAATCCTAACTCAAAATTTAGCACCACAAGCATCAAAACCCCTTAACTAGGTATCACAAGGCATGAATACAAGTTACTACATAACTTCAACAAGGCTAAGGGAAAGGAGGAAGATGAACAGCCATAATACCTCAATAAAAGGCTTGCAAGAGATATCCTTCACCTCTCCTTGAAAAATTTAGCTCCCCAAGCTTCCTAAGCTCCTAATTGAGAAGTTAATCGGTTTAGTTTCCTTGATTTCTCACTCAAATGGATTAAGCTCAAGATGAAATGGAGTTTTCTTCCTCTTGCTCTCTCTCTCAAAGCTCACGGCTCGAATGCTGAAATAAGGAGCAATGTGAGTGATTTTTGGTGATAAATATGGAAGAAATTGGTTGGTCAACAACCTTTAGATGACCGCCACTTGTCATTATGAGATTAACTCTCAATTTTTTTTCTTTTCCTTGTGTTTTTCTAGTCAATAATTTCGGCCACTGTGAGCTAAGAAAGGGGCTGATATTTTACACTAATTTCAATGATGTTTCATGGTAGGAAAGTGGTGGTCAAGTGGTGTGTTCAATCGGTAGTGTACGATACCAGTCGGTTCGAGCCGATTTTCCTTAAATCGCGTATACTAGGGTTTTATCTTATAATTCACTAACTTATTATTATCACTTCTAATCACACACTTAATGTCATCTAAAACTCACTCTTAATCACCAAATTTGATACACACTCTGTACCAAATAGTCACACTACGAAAAGGCGTAAAAACCCTAATTTGCGATAACTTGAAAACGAAAGGGAAAACCCTTAATTCTATGTTCATTTGCACTTATTGTGGGGTGATTGGGTAGTAAGGCTATTATAAAGTAATAATTTTCAAATAAAAGTGAAATTTTAAGTAAAATTCAGAAATTTATAAGTCGTCACATGATCTTGAGGTCTTTCAACTAATGTCCAAACCTTGTTCCTTTCAAATTGATTTAGCTCCTCTTCTATGGCTAAAATCCAGTTCTCATCTTTCAAGGCATCAACAACATTTTTGGGTTCAAAATGTGAGACTATTGCAAAATTATCCATCAATTGTTTAGAGGAGGAACGAGTTCTGACCTTCTCGAATAGATCACCAATGATGAGATCCTTAGGATGGTTTTGAACAAATTTCCAGACTCTTGGAAGATTGTTAGGTGTACTAACATCTCTATCATTGTCTTCCAGTGCTGGGCTGTCTTGAGAATCATCTTCCTTTGAGTCATTTTCTAGTGAAGCAGTGTCTTGGTCATTGATTGTGAGCTTCTTTAGTCCTTCTTGAACATGTGCATCATCATCTTCACCACAACTTTTGGAAATATCACCATTAGATTCATCAAAAGTAATATGTATAGCTTCCTCTATAACCAGAGTCCTTCGATTGTAAACTCTAAAACATCTCTTATTCTCACAATACCCCAAGAAAATTCCTTCATTTGATTTTTTATCAAACGTACCAAGATGTTCCTTGATGTTTAAGATAAAACATTTGCAACCAAAAACTTTGAAGTATCCAACAACAGGCTTTTTATCAAACATCAACTCATAAGAGGTTTTGTTCAATATTGATTTTAAAAGAATTATATTCATAGTATAGCAAGCTATATTTATGGTTTCACCCCAAAAATATTTTGACAAATTGCACTCACTTAACATGGTTCTAGCAGCCTCTTGAAGTGTTATATTCTTTCTTTCAACAACCCCATTTTGTTGGAAAACTCTTGTAATTGAAAATTCATGTGTAATTCCATTGTTATCACAAAATTCTGGAAAGCCGCAAAAATGAAATTCTGAGCCATTGTCACTTCTGATCTTGATGATTTTCAACCCAATCAGATTTTGAACCTTTTCAAATAATGAAACAAAGTTTTTGAAAGCATCATCTTTGTGTGCAAGAAACACCACCCAAGTGTATCTAGAATAATCATCAACAACAACAAGGCAATATTTATTGCCACCTAAAATAGTAGTTTGTGTAGGACTAAATAAATCAAGACATAAAAGTTTCAAAGGTTTTGTGGTAGAAACACATTTCTTGAGTTTAAAAGAAACTTTGACTTATTTTCCAAATTGACAAGCATCACAGATTTTATCCTTTTCAAATTTGATTTTTGGCAACCCTCTAACAAGTTCCTTTTTGGAAATCTCTTTTAGCAAATCCATGTTGAAATGACAAAGCCTTCTATGCCACAACCAAGGGTCTTCATTTGCCACTTTAAGACATTTAAGACTAGAAGAATCAACATTTTCCAGAATAACTACATAAATGTCATTAACTCTTTTTTCTTTGAACATAGTGTTGAACTTTGAGTCAAGAACAAGACATTCATGCTTTTTAAATAACACAAACAGATTTCTATCACACAAATGACTAATACTTAACAAGTTATAGCTCAGATTGTCAACTAAAAGAACATTGTAAACAAAGGTTTTACCATTCTTACCAACATCACCAATTCCAACAGTTTTGGCTTTGTTATCGTCTCCAAAGGTTACTTTTCCGCTTGCTTTTGTGATGTGCGACGGATCTAGGCGAACACCAAGTTGAATTGAATCGCGGAACTTTGACCCTTCTAGAATTACAAGTCACGAACTAAGGATGCTCCTTAACCCAAGACTAGCAAATTTAGTGAACCAAAAGTATAGATAGAAGAACGCCACAATCAAGGAGACTACTTGATTGATAAGTTCGATGAACAACTTGAGATTAATTCTCAAGTATTCAAAGGAAATTCTCTTGAGGCAAGAGAGAGTGAATAAACTCACGAATATTTTATAAAAATCCGAATTGTCCTCTTATGAATGAATACCTAGGCTATATATATAGCCTTACAAGACTCAAAACCCTAGAATGTCCACTGGACGATCTTGCCCTTCATTAAGGGTGGATTTGTCCAAGTTGTATTAACTTAATATCTAGCAACTAACAAAAGAAGTGTTTTTATTGAAGTGTTTTTTATGAATGCAAGGGAAGGGGGGAAAACAAAAGAAAAATACCCTGAGTTAGTAAGAAAGAATATAAAATCGGTATGCATGTCCTATGGGGGGACCCATTTTGTGCCAAGGGTAGGCCTAGCATGAAAATGCAATCCGCTAGAATAGGCACTATACAATACCTGATGAATCCGATCAACTCATGGAGTGAAAAAATAAATTTGAAAAATTTGGTCAATTGGAATGACGAAAGTCATTTGTCAAAATGAGGTCAACGTCCGAATGGATTGATCACTTTTGATCGATACAAGAACTTGCAAAAACGCACGGGTTTGACCTTGACGAACTTCCTATCGAAGAGATTGGAATTCGTTGACCAAATTTTTTCAGTGAAGCACGGGTCAAAACCCCAACTGATCAAATGGCTGGACGCAATGGATGGTTTTCTCAAAAATTGACTAAGTTTCCCATTTTAAAATTCGACATTGAAATCCTAATTGGTCAAATGAAATTGACAATTTATTAAAAATCGACCGGATTACCCTAAAAGGGGAACAGGTCAAATGAATTGAATGAAATTTAATTTATCCAAAATTAATCGGATCACCCTAAAAAGGGTAAATTGATCAAATAGATTGAACGAAACTTGATTTATTCAAAATCGGCTCGGTTGCCCTAAAAATGGGTAAATTAGCCAAATGAATGAAATTGAATTAGTGATTTATTCAAAAATCGGCCGAATGACCCTAAAAAGGGTAAATTGGTCAAATGAATTGACGATTTGTTCAAAATCGACCGGATGACCCTAAAAAGGGTAAATTGGTCAAATGAATTGATGATTTATTCAAAAATCGACCAGGTGACCCAAAAAAGGGTAAATTGGTCAAATGACCCTAAAAAGGGTAAATTGGTCAAATGAATTGACGATTTATTCAAAATCGACCAGGTGACCCTAAAAAGGGTAAATTGGTCAAATGACCCTAAAAAGGGTAAATTGGTCAAATGAATTGACGATTTATTCAAAATTGACCGGATGACCCTAAAAAAGGTAAATTGGTCAAATGAATTGATGATTTATTGAATGAATCGGCAAAATGGATTGGTTGAATTGTCCGGCCATTGGTTATTTCAAAATCATTGAAGTGCATTAGTCTATGACCTTCTAAAAATCAAATTTTGGCCTTAATTTATTTATCGTCTCAAAAGGAGGAATCATTTGTGAATTTCTTCAAATTAATGTCCTTCACGCAAGGGATTTTTACCAATTTTTGATAAAATGGCCAAAAAGTGATTATTAGATGCTCATATTCCAAAGATCACTCTATGAAAATGATCGGATCCTACCTTACCTTGTGCACTACCCCTTTGGATGGTACAAAATGTAAACGTGCAAGTCTCACTGGATTAAGTATCTGAGACACAAGGTGGCTTATCCCTTAACACGGGATCGCCTAAATGGCATTCCCTTTCTAGGGTGGATGCATGATGCGATTCGAAATGAAACGTGACCTAAGGAACCCTTTGTCTGCCAGGGTAGGCCTAAAATGGTATGACATTATTAATTTATGAACGAAATATACCAAAACTGCTTAAACGTGCAATATCCTATCTACACGGGTAGGCTTCTAAAAGAAGGTCATGCCAGACCTCTTATTTGCTAGGGTTTGTGAATGCAACGGGGACACAAAACCAAGAAAGGTTAGTTCAGGCAGAGAAATACACATAACACATTGTAGCAACAAGATAAAACAATCAATACAAAGCAATAAAAGAGAAAAAAAAAGGGTTGGATCCCTCCCCTCGTGAATAGTGTCCCTAGCTCAGGATAAGGCCAACTCTACCCTAGGCAATTCTAAAATGGATGCATGAGGTTAGGCTTCGCTAATGCATCTAGACTCGATAAGCTCAGGTCCCCGAGCCTTCAGACTTAGAAACCAAGGGTCATCAATCCCAAGGTTCTTTGTCGGTGGCTCGAGCGATTCCCCAAACACCGCTACGCACACATCGTGTCGCGGCTACGTGTTTGAGTGAATCTATCAAGATCCTCAACCTTCGACTAAAAGCTAAAGGCTATCAACCCATAGCTTAAAGCGGAAGATTGAGTGACCCATTGGATCATGCTACACACACATCGTGTCGTGATCACATGTCCAAGTAGGTCGCCTAATCCTAGTAGGGTGGAGTGGCGTGACAAGCCACTAAAAGAAAAATAAATTAAGGGATAAAAAATAAAGCGTATGCACGTATGCTAGTGCTCGTTTGGAGGGAAGGGATCGAGAACCAACGCGAGGCTCTAAGGTGATGTCCCCCACCCAAATGCAATGCAAGCGCGAGATAAGCAAGTAAACATACATCCAATCAACCAATCATACATTCGCGAGCGAGGGAGTAGTTGGACATGCGTGAAATGCAAAAATCCTAAAAAAGGAAAAAATGCAACCCTAAAACACCCAAATGTGATATATGAAAAGGTTAAAAGAAGAAAAAGGTTGATTAAATCAAATTTGCTCGGACTCTCGAATGTCCCCAGTGGAGTCGCCAACTGTCGCGCCCCATTTTTCGATAAATAAATAAATGGTTTAAAAAATGTATTTTTTTGTGATTGGAAAATGAATTGTGATTTAAAAGAAAAAATGGGTCTAAATGGGGGGTTGAGAATGCGACGATTTGACCCAAAATTATAGTTTAAAAAGGGTTTTTGAAATAAAAATTGGAGTCGCCACTTGGTAATGAGTTAAGGTGTACCAAGTCACCAAAAAATGAATTTTTAAAGAAAAAATAGGAAAAAGTAGTAAGAAACCCCTTTTAAACGACTCCTAGTCCACGTAAACCAAAGAAAAAAGGTTCGGGAGTCACATTTGACAAAGGGGAAGGCAAGGATAAAATCCAAGGCACCCCTTTGACCTAGCCAAGGCTAGTTGCATGATTTAATCAAAGATTTTCTTGTTTTAACCAAAGAATTTATTACATTTGGATGCACTACATGAATGCAAACCCTAAACCTAGGGGTATTGGGGGAAATTTCTCTTCAAAGGTTGAGTGGTGCCAATCACATTAATTGTGAAGCCCAATAACGATCCTTTGAAGAAGTCACGAATAATGCGAGTGAGATGCAAATGAATGGAATGCATGTATGCAATGTGAGGATATGAGTTTGAAAAAGTAATAAAAGACAATAAATATGTAAATGAAAATGTGCACGTGAGTGGGCAAGGTACGGTATGTGAAATGATAATATGAAGTGCATGTGTGCAAGTGATGATAAAAGTGTTCGTGTGCAAGTGAAGAAACATAAAGGTGCACGTGTGCAAAATGGGAGAAAAAATGAAAGTGTGATGAGGGTATAAAATGGTAGAGTGGATTTAAAAATACATGAGCCTAGGGAATTCATGCATATTGGGTACGGGGAGACCTAAATCGTGACTCAATTTGCCCTTTTATAGAGGGAATACAAGCGTGCTAAGGCTTAGAAAAAGCCACACTCGTCTATATCCCATATTTAAGGGGACTCTCAAGCAAATGTACCCTATAACTAGCATAAAATGCAAAAATCCTAAAATGGAGGGAAAAGGGGTTCGAGGGGCATGCAAAATGATAAAACTAAAAAGAATGCATGACATGTAATGAACATGCAAACATGTACTAACGAGGGGAAATCCCTAAGGGTCTAGCGTTGAACTAGCCCATTCTATGAATTCCGACTAGCGTTGGACTAGTGGAAACGTACATTCATCCATCACATTCATTCAGGCTATGGAAAGCGAGTAGACATGCCAAACACTTATAAACACATAGCACATAACATTTAGCATGCTCGACTAGATGCAAGGCCCTAACAAAGCAAATTAACACGTAGTAACTAAGCATGCAAGACACATAAGACAATTAAAACCCTAACTATTACATTTGCTAGCTAGGCACATGACTTCGATAGGTCTTCATTGAATGCTCCTCCAAGCCCTATCTATTACATTAGGGAGACCCTACTACAATCTAAAAGGGGGAAAAGGAATAAAATAATTAAATCCCTAACTATTACAAGCCAAGAGGTGTACACATACCCCATAAAGAATAACTTAAATGAAAAGCAAAAGTAAATGACATAAATAAAAGAAATTAAAGAAAAATAAGGGAAGCAAGTAGACATGCAATTTTCACGTAGCACGTTGGATCACATAGGGGAGAGACAAAAAAGATAAAAGAAATTATACCTCCCTTGAAATGGAGCTCTAGTGGGGTGAAGTCACTTATTTATCCTCCAAAATAAAAGAAATGGTCAAGGCACCAATTTATTAACAAATAATCATGAAAGATAAAAATGAATTGTGAAATTGAATCAATTAAATCATGTAAGTGACCTACATTCAAGAAATTAAAACAAGTGAGGACTCAATTGCAAGAATTAACAAAGTTTTGGGGGTGCAATCACAATTATCACAAAGATCCGGGGTCACAATCAAAGAAAAATAAAGTGCAGGGGCCTATTTGCAATTACATTAGGGACCCAATTAAAAGCATTGAAAGTGTCTAGGGTCACAATACAGTTAAGGAGAAATTCAGGGATTGATTTGCAAAATCGTTTTATGGTTTCTTAAGCAGACAAGCTTCTGGGCCTATTTCTTATTTCAACTTCCTAAGCCCAAAAAGAATCTAACGAACAGATGCGGGCCAAAACATTATGTTTATCAAACAAACCCAACAACATGAATGGACTTTTAACCCCCCCCCAAATCAACTACAAGCCCAGGAAACAAACAAAACAAATCCCAACAATTCGCATTAAAATTTAAAAGAGCCAAATCAAATCGATTTTTATATATTTTAGGCCACTGGGAAATTAAACAAATTTTGAGGGGTTAAATTGTAATTTCCAGATTTGTTCATGCATGCTCTGCGCAGAAGGCTTTCCTTCACAGAAACTCTTCTTCATCACTGATTTCTTGGATTTTTGCAGCATATACAATCGAAGTAACTTAGGCCTTCTCAAACCAAATCATCAAATTCATTAACCCATTCCCTTAAGCTCCAAAACTCGACATAAGAAGCAAGATACAAACCCCTGAAGGTCGATCAAAGAACCAAAATAATGGAAGAGCATGCAATCAGAACATTTTCTGCAACAATACTTTTTATGAATTTCATGCCAGGCGCAAACAACGACCAAACATTCAAACCAAAAAAAAAAAAAAAAAAAAACCTTACAGCTCTAATCATTGAAATTTAACCAAGATTGCAAGCTACAGAGACTCATTGAAAGGGTGTGAAAGCAAGAACGAAAGCAACAAAATTCTGGCAATTTGAACAAATAATCATCCTTTCCAAACAATCTGAATGTCAGTTTCCATTTCAGCTTTCTTTCACGGACAAAAGCAACAAGATTTTCAACTCTGACCATTTCCAAAACAAAACATCTAGCACGAATTCATACAAAGAAACTCGACCATTCCCAATTCCAAATGGAACTCAAATTCCTACCCTGGAACGGATAACGAATAGAACAGAAATGAAGGCATTAATTATTGTTGCGTTAATTCAAAGTTTTCTATCAGGCACTTCTTCAAACATCAAATGGGCATCAAGAACATCATCGATTCTTAGCTCCATTGGGGTCAAAATCAACTCCAAAATTATCAACAAACTCACGAAATTCAGTCTTCTAACCACCACGTAAGGCACACTTTTCGGATTCGCAAATAACCAGTCGGAAAAATAGCCATGAACCAAGTCACGAAAAACATGCTTCAAGAGCTTAAAAACTGAAACTTAAAGAGAAAGCTTACACTGTTCTCAGCTTCTGAAGTTGAATGGGACCTGGATGGTGGCGGTGGTCGACGGACAGCATCAGCAGCATCGTGGGGTGCTCAGTTGCCCTGGTCTTGATCATCCGAAATGGAATTCGAGTCTGCTGTTCTTGGCCCAAGCTCTTTCAATTATGTCTTCAGCCGCCTACTTGGATTCTCCCCTTCGTTTCTCCTCGGCTGGCTCTCGCTCTTTCCTTTCTAATCGCCGCACCTCCCTCTTTCATTCGTCGTTCCCCAGATTTTTTTTATCCGCCCCTTTTCGATTTCCCTTCATTTGCCCAGTTTTTTTTCCTTTCCCCGTCCGTCCGCCTCTGTTTTTCTGGTTCCTCATTTTACACCCTCTATCCTTCAGCTGCCATTCCTCTTTTCCTCTGTTTTTCTCAAGCTCTCCGACCTCCCTTTTTTCCGAAGCCGAAGCCCCTCTGTCAGCCACCAGCTTTTTGTCCCCTCTGTTTTTACTCAGCCCGTCGCCTGGTTCCTCTGTTTTGATCAGCCCCCTCACCTTGTTTTTTTCTTTTTTTCTCTTTCTTTTTTGTTCGCTGAAGCCTTTCTCCTCTCATTTTCTTGCCTGATCTCATCGCGGCCTTTTTCTTCCTCTATTTTTGTTCTGTTTTTTTTCTTTCTTTTCAGCTCTCAGCCCAGCCGAAGCCCTCTCTTCCATTTTCCAGTTTTTCTTCTTCTCGTTCTATTTCCCAACCCCAAAGCCCCCTCTGTTTTCCCTTTGAGATTTTTAGCCCCCTCCAACCGAGAGCCTTTCGAATTTTTAGCCTTTTTTTCCCCACTCTCTCTAATCGTTCCCCCCCCCCTGTAACTTGCGGCTCCTTCATCTTTTTAAGGCACACCCAAGAAAAACTAAACCTAAGATCAAAGGCTAAGATCTCATCCCCCCAAAAATAGGCTTATGTGCAAAAAAAAAAAAATAAAATAAGATAAAGTAAAACCCTAACATCGAAACAAATTAAATTAAAAACTAAATGATTAAGGTTTAATTAAATGATAAAATGAAAAATAAAAATAAAAATAAAAATAAAAATAAAATGAAATTAATCAAAATAGAAATAATAGTAAACAAAATTCCTTAAAAATTTGGTGTCTACATATAGAGTAGTTTCTCCATTATGTAATCCTTCAATGGTCCTCAAGTCATCACCAACTCGTTCTTGAATCGTGCAAACAAGAGCTTGAAGTGATTCTTGAAGTCTTCTAGCACGCGCTCTTGTAATCGGACCACTTGGTATTTGCATGACTTGAGCGCTAGAAGTTCGAGCAGCCTTGAGCCTCTCCTCATTAGTCCCCTCCTCTTGAAGGCCATTTGTCCCCAAATCAAACTCATCGTCTGCATGAAAAGGACTCAAGTCAGATACGTTAAAAGTAGCATGTACTCCATACTCACCTGGAAGTTCAAGTTTGTAGGCATTGTCATTTATACGCTCCAGGACTTGGAATGGACCATCCCCCTGGGAAGTAGCTTACTATGCCTTTTGATTGGGAACCTCTCTTTGCGCATATGTATCCATACCCAATCACCGGGCTCAAAGACCATCTTGCGGCGCCCCTTGTTGGCACTTTGGATGTATTGAAGTGTACGCTTCTCGATGTTGGCGCGCACCTTAGTGTGTAACTCACGTACATATGCAGCTTTGTGCTTATCATCCAAGTTAACTCTCTCATGAACAGGTAAAGGAGTTAAATCCAAAGGTGTGAGAGGATTAAAGCCATACACAATTTCAAAAGGCGAATAATGTGTAGCAGAATGAACAGTGCGATTGTATGCAAATTCCACATGTGGTAAGCAATCTTCCCAAGATTTAATGTTCTTTTTTATAATTGCGCGCAACAGGGTAGATAAAGTCCTATTAACCACTTCGGTTTGACCATCAGTTTGTGGGTGACTAGAAGTAGAAAATAGCAATTTAATACCCAGTTTACACCACAAGGTTTTCCAAAAGTAGCTAAGGAATTTGGCGTCCCTATCAGAAACAATAGTGCGTGGCATGCCATGTAATCTAACAATCTCACGAAAGAATAAATCTGCAACATGCTTAGCGTCATCTGTTTTATGACAAGGAATAAAATGGGCCATTTTGGAGAAGCGGTCAACTACCACATAGATCGAGTCATGTCCTTTTCTGGTCCTAGGTAGTCCAAGCACGAAATCCATTGACAGATCAACCCATGGTTCATGTGGGATTGGTAAAGGTGTATAGAGACCATAAGGGTGTACCTTTGATTTTGCTTGGTGACAAGTCACACACCTTTCAATGTGCCGCTCTACGTCACTCCTCATGCGTGGCCAGAATAAATGCTCTTGGAGAATCATTAAGGTCTTGGCAATGCCAAAGTGTTCCATTAGTCCTCCTCCATGAGCTTCTCTCACTAGGAGTGTGCGCATGGAGCTCTTGGGAATGCAAAGCTTGTCCTTGTAGTATAAGAACCCCTGAGAGATGAAATAGTGCTCACGAGAGTGTCGTGGCAAGGAGACAAAAATCTCACCAAAATCTGAGTCAGTGGCATAAAGATCTTTAAGAAATTCAAAACCAAGCAACTTAGCATCTAATGTAGTGATAAGTGCATACCTTCGTGAGAGTGCATCAGCCACAACATTCGTCTTACCTGTCTTGTATTTGATCACAAAGGTAAAACTGTCAATGAAGGTAATCCATCTCGCATGTCGTTTACTCAACTTGTCTTGGGACTTGATATGCTTGAGCGACTCATGATCTGTGTGCAAGACAAACTCACGAGGGCGAAGGTAATGTTGCCATGTTTGTAGAGCTCGCACTAAGGCCATTAGTTCCTTATCATAGGTTGAGTAGTTTAGAGCAGCTCCATTCAACTTCTCGCTAAAGTAGGCAACCGGGCGACCCTCTTGGAGTAAAACAGCTCCAATACCTATACCAGAGGCATCACACTCTACTTCAAAAGCTTTGTCAAAATTAGGTAAACTAAGAACAGGTGCATGTGTGAGCTTGTGTTTAAGTAATTGGAAAGACTTAGCTTGTTCCTCTCCCCAATGAAATTGCACATCTTTCTTGACAATTGACGTAAGTGGGGCAGCAATTGTGCTAAAATCCTTGACAAAACGCCTATAGAAGCTTGCCAAGCCATGGAAACTTCTCACCTCACTTACATTGGTAGGGGTTGACCATTCACTAATAGCCTTCACCTTTTCTTGATCAACATGAATTCCCTGCTCACTTACAACATAGCCTAGGAAAACCAATTGATTTGTGCCAAAGGTACACTTCTTAAGGTTAGCGTAGAGGCTCGCCTTGCGAAGTGCATCTGTAGACACCAAATTTTTGGTGTTTTATTATTTATTTATTTACTATTCATTTTTTATTTGTTCTATTTTTATTTGTCACAGTTAGTTTTATTTACTTTTACTTTTAGTTATTTTAGCCATTTTAGCATAGAATTTCTCAAAGGAAAAAGAAAAGTGTTCAAAAAAAATATGTTTTAGTTGTTTTGGATTTAGTTTCATTATTTAAAAATGAAAAGAAAAAATGAAAAATTGAAAAATGGAAAAAAAAGGAAAAAGAAGAAAAAGAAAAAGAGGAAAATCTTAGCTTTTTATTTTATCTTTTGGTTATTAATTTTGTACATTTTATTTAAGTTTAAGTTTGTTTGAATTATTATTATTTTTATTGTGATTTAAATTAAGTGATTTAAAAAAAAAGGATCCGCGCATGCAAGCCGTGTATTGTCGCAGCTTGCAAAGAGAGGACTGGGCAGCCCCTTTGGTTGCAATTATGGAAGAGTTTGCTAAGGGTTTAGGGTGATGATTCCCGTATAAAAGGAAAGAGATGCAAGAGGGGGAAAAAAGGGAGGAAGTGGCGGCTGCATCAGAAAGGGGAGAAAGGGTGACGGAAGGAAGCAAACTGGCTGAGAAAAGAAAAAGGTTAAGGAGAGAATCTGGATTGAGGAGGACGGCTGAGAGAAGGAGGGATGGAAGATTGACGGCAAAAGAAAAAACAGAGAGAGACTGACGGGGTAGGGAAAAACTTCAAGGAAGCAGCGGGAAAAATGGAGAGAAGGGAATAGAGGCTAAAGGCTAAGAGAGCAAAAGAGAGAACGAGAGAGAGAGCTGGGAGGAGGGTTTCGGCTGCAAACCAGAAAAGGAAAAGGAAGGTTTTTTCTGTTGGCATCGTCTGCATCATCGCTGGAGTTTTGCAACCCAGTTCGTGGATTTCAATCTCCATGACGTTCGTGGATTTCAATCGCTGGAGTTCTCTCAGGAGACGGGAGGTTCGTTGGTGGCCTTGGGGAGAGGAAAAACACAGAAGGCTACGCGGGATAGCTGAGAGAAAACAAGAAAGGGAAGCAGAAATTTCTGCAAAGTTTCGGCTGAACGGGCTGATTTTCGGCACCCTTTACGGCATGGTTATCTCCTTTCTAGTTGCTCAAATCTATTGGATTCTGGTTTCTGCATAAACTATGAAGTCAGGGGAGGAACTCTTGTTCAGAAATGGTTCACATAAAGCACCTGGAAAGCCCTTGAATCTGGCCCCCAAATCATCAACTTGGCTTCGCTGGTGCGGGTTCGAAATCGCAATGAAGCAAATCCAGCAGCTTTTCACGGCAGTTCCTGACCTGATCTTGATCCAAAAGGCTTCATTAGGTACTCTTCTGAACTAGTCTTATAGCTCCTCCCTCTATCATTTGTTGGTATAATCATTTGCAGTTTTCTTTCGTTCCATTTTGTTGCATTTCATGTCCGAGAGCCTTGTTGAATTTTTCCTCTTCCCCTTGTCCCGGATTCTTGCAGTCGGTTGTTGAATGAGTTGGGATTTGTTTAAGTTAGGTTGCATCAATGTATTCCGGTTGAATGAGGAAAGTTGCAGCCAGGTTTTGTTTTCCATGATTTGCATCACCCCATAAGAAGGAAACTGCGAATGAAATATTGTTGTTTTGCCTTCATTTAGCTCACTTGTTGTTTTATACGGTTCAATAGGCTGCTAAGAGGATTACATTCCTGTGACTGCATTTAGTTACTTGTTTGGATGATAAATTAATGAGCTTTTGTTGGAATTTTGCATGAAATATTGGTGTCGGCATGATCTGCAAAATTAGCGGCAAGACAAAAGGCTGTTACATTTTTCTGTGCTGTTTTCTTTTTCTTGGCTGCCCATTGAGTTTCACACTTAAGTTGCATGCTTAATCTTATGTTGAATGGAAGAAATGGAATGATTTGGCATTAGGTTTGCACGCTTAGGGGCTGAAATGCTTGAATCATGTTCAAATGCTTGATGAAAAAGTAAATTCCAGGTTGATAAGCCGCTGTCACACGAATGTTTTGTCCAGATTTTTTTTGCACCAATTTCTGCTATATTTTCTTGTTTGTTTGGATGACAGAGCCGAGTGTTTTTGTTGTTTAGTTTAAAAACTATGATCTTGGTTGAAAATTGTTGAGCAAGCTGCGTTCAGATTTTTGTTTTGGCCACCAAGAGCTTAAGAGCAAAGAGTTGCGGAAGCAACCTTGGCTGGAATTTGCAGAATGCATGAGTTTCTTCGTGACCTTTTGCATCAGTTCTTTCTATGTTTCTTGTTTGTTTGGATGTCAAAGTCATGTCTTGTTTGTTTAGTTCAAAGTTTGGATGTTAGATCAAGAAAACTTCGGTTAACGTATGTGTTTGGAGTCTGAATTTGTTATTGGAAAGTAAAAATGCAGCAGGCCTGCACTTTCGGTTGTTGAAGCTCCAGTTTAATTGAAATTTATGGTTTTATTGATATGCCATGTACATGATCACACTGAGTTTCCTACTTTTGTATCTTTGCTGCATTTTTTACACACGAGCACTTTAGGTGAATATCTAAAATGTTGCTTTGTTCAAGCAAATAGCCAAAGGTTGCTGCAATTTCATACCAATAAGAAAGCTGCATTTTCATTCTCATGTTTTGCTGCTTTTCCCTGGTCCCGTAACAACTCCTAAAGTTGGTTTTCCTCAACTTGTTTTGCATGGTCAATCTTATGTCCATAATAGTTGTAGAGAGATTGATGAGGCTTGGGTTTAGTTACAACTTTGGCCATTTTTCTGGGTTGTTAACAAGCTGCAAAATGGTGAAAACAAGAAAACTTTGATTGACCGAAACCTTCAATGCTTCAAGTTCATCTTCTTTTGCTGATTTCGTACCCAATTCCCTGTTTGATTCCCGGAGTTAAATAATGACATTTGGATGATGTTAATAACATGGTTTCAAGGCCATTGTACGTGTGTTTGTTTTGGTTGGATTTGTTCCATATCAATGCGTTTGGATTGAAACAAAAAACTGCAGCAAACATGGCTTGTTCACTGTTGCAAAAAATGTTTCCCTCCATCCCCTAGTTGATTTTTCTGCATATTTTGCTCCAGAATTTCTGTTTACAAACACTAGGTAATTTGGTTGATGTCTTGGCAAATTATGTTAGAGGACTTGGATGGTTTTGATTGTTAGACTCGCAAGTTACAAAGTTGCAGCAATTCATTTATTTGTTTTGATTGCAGAAGTCTTCTCACGTAGTTGCATGAAGCTTGCATGCAAATGGCTTTCAAAAAATTGCCCTTTAACCCCTCTAATTCCCCTTTGTTTCACTAGGACCCAATCAATTGAATAATCTCTTCATTTTGGTCCTTGGCGGCTTTAATTTTACAACTTCATTGCTTGTTTGTTTCAATTAATTACTATGCTTTGTTTCAATTGCACTTAAAGTCATGACTTTAGGGCCTTTATCATCAAGTGAGCTTTGTTTTGCACATTTCTTTTAATTTTTCTTAATTAAATTGGTACCTTGACAATTTCTTTTATTTTTGAGGATAAATAAGTGACTTCACCCCATTAGAGCTCCATTTTAAGGGAGGTATAATTTCTTTTATCCTTTTTTGTCTCTCCTATGTGATCCAACGTGCTAAGTGATAATTGCATGACTACCTTGCTTCCCTCGCTTTTCCTTAATTTCCTTCATTATTTTCGTTTACTTTGGCTTTCATTAAGCTATTCTTTTATGGGGTATGTGTACACCTCTCGGCTTGTAATAGATAGGGTTTGGCAAGCATTTTCATTCAATTTTCCCCTTCCCCCTTTTGTTTTAGTTAGCAAATGTAATAGGCTCATTAGCTTGGGTGCATGCCTATGTGTTATGTGTTACTTGCTTTATTAGGCTCTTGCATTTAGTCGAGCATGCTAAGTGTTATGTGTTATGTGTTTATAGGTGATTGACATGTCTACTCGCTTTCCGTAGCCTCGAATGAATATGATGGATGAATGTACGTCACCACACTAGTCCAATGCTAGTTGTGGCCCCCTTTCCCGTCACCACACTAGTCCAACGCTAGTTGTGGCTCATTACCCATTTCCACTAGTCCAACGCTAGTAGGAATTCATAGAAAGGGCTAGTCCAACGCTAGACCCAATAGGCCGTCCCCCTTTCGTTAGTGCATATTTGCATGTTCACTACATTTCATGCATTTTCTTAGTTTTTATCATTTGACATGCTCCTCATACCCCTTTTCCCCTCATTTTAGGCTTTTGCATCCTCATGCTAGTCATAGGGTACATTTGCTTGAGGGTCCCCTTTCGATAAGGGAAACGAGCGAGTGTGGCTACTCAATAGCCTTAGCACGCTAGTTCTTCCTTCTAATCTAAGGGAAAATCAAAGTCATGAAATTAGGAGTCATTCCCGTACCCGACTTGATGCATTCCTTTAGGGTCATACACTTTCATTTTTATCATATCACCTCCTTACTCTTTTAAGCCACATTTTCTCACTACTTAGACTTTTCTCAATCCACACTTTCTCTCCACCCTTTTCTTCTATCATTTATTTTCTACCTCACAAATTGCACTTATATGTATCTACTATTCTATTTTCATCCATTTGCACACAAACACTTTTTATTTTCCCAATTTGCACACGTGCACTTGTCTTACATTCGCACGCATTCACATTTTCTCACACTTGCACACTTACACTTGAGTCCTCACTTGCATTAATCGCGACTTCCATGAGAGCTTTCCTTATTGGCCACCACAATTCATGTGGTTGGGACCTAAAAGCCTCATGAGAAACATTTTTAGGTTTAGGATTGCATTTTTCTTTCCTTGTCGTATCCATTAGTCATATCCAACATGCAATACTTACCTTGGGTAGAATAATTAGGAAAAGTGGGGCTAAGTCACGCAACTAGCTTTGGCTAGGGTAAGGGAGTGCCTTAGGCTTTGCCTTTGCCTTCTTCCTTATCAAATGTGACCCCCGATCCCTTTTTTTGGTTGCGTAGACCTAAAAGTTCTTTAAAAGGGTTTATTTACTTTTTCGTTCAAAAACAAAAAATCATTTTTTGGGTGACTTGGTACACCCTAACTCCATACCAAGTGGCGACTCCATTTTTTCATGCAAAAAACCCTTTTTGAACTCTGTTTGGCCAAATCGTCGCATTTTCAAGTCCCACGGCCTTTTATTTTCATTTTTCACACACGTTCACATACACACTACATTCACAACCTACATTTCAAAATGTGGGGCGCGACAGTTGGCGACTCCACTGGGGACTTTCTAAGTGGGTCCAAGCATTTGATTTAGTCATTTTTTTCCGTTTTCTACCCTTGTTATGCATAGCATTTGGATATTAGGATTGCATTTTCTATTTTAGGACTTTTTGCCTCGCGCACGTATCAAACTACTCCTTCACTCATGTATGTATGATTGGTTTTTTGAATGTATGTTTTACTTATTTTATCTCGCGCTTTCCATTGCATTTGGGGGAGGGGTGTGTGTCACCTTTAGAGCCTCGCGTTGGTTCTCAACCCTTTCCCTCAAAAAAGCGAGCACTTCATACATGCACGTTTATTTATTGTTATCCCATTTTATTTTATTTTCGTGGGCATTTCCCACACCGCCTTGTAGGATTAGGATCGATCGCCTTGGGTAGGCGGATGGTGTGCGCTGCGCCCATAGCGCTACCTAAGGGATCACTCGAGCCACCGACCAAGGGCCTTGGGAGTGATGACCCTTTGCCTTTAGGTCTGAAGGCTTAGGAGTCGAAGCCTTATCGAGTCTAGTTGCATTAGTGAGCCCCAGCCTCATGCATCCATGTTAGAGTTTTCCTAGGTTAGAGTCAGCCTCAACCTTTTTAAGCACATTAGGCACGAGGGAAGGGGTTCCACCCCTTTTACTTGTTTTTATTTATTGTATTTCCTTTCTTATTTGCTCCCAATATGTTATGTGTACTATCAATTGTACTAACCATTTCGTTGTTTTCTTGGCTTGCATTCATGTGCCTTAGCAATAAGAGGCCTCTTCGGCATTCTTTTAATGACCTACCCACTAGGTAACTCACATGTTTAAATTTCAGTCATTACACTTATTTTTCAATAAGTACATTTCATTTTTAGACCTTTTCCCCTCGATGCATTATTTATGTCCTTTAGGCCATATTTGTCACATATTTACATTGCTTTAATAAACTGGCATCATGCATCCACCCTAGAGAGGGAATGCCATTTAGGGGATCCCGTGCTAGGAATAAGCCACCTCGTGTCTCGGATATTTAATCCAAGGAGACTTGCACGTTTACATTTTGTACCATCCAAAGGGGTAGTGCACAAGGTAAGGTAGGATCCGATCACTTTCATAGAGTGATCTTTGGAATATGAGCGTCTAATAATCACTTTTTGGCCATTTTATCAAAATTGGTAAAAATCCCTTGCGTAAAGGACATTAATTTGAAGACATTTACCAATAGTTCCTCACTATTGAGACAATAAGTGAATTGAGGCCAAAATTTGATTTTTAGAAGACTCATAGACTAATGCATCTCAATAATTTTGAATTCACCAATGGTTGGACAATTCAATCGATCCATTTTGCCAATTCATTCACTTTAAGGCAATTCGAGCAATTTTGAATAAATCATCAATTTCATTCAATTCTTTAGACTAATTTGCCATTTTTATGGCAATCACGTCATTCTTTTAATAAATCATCGATTTCATTCAAATCATTTGGCCAGCTTACCCTTTTTAGGGTGATCTAGTCAATTTCAAATAAATTATCAAATTCCCATTCAATGCGTTTGATCAGTTACCCTTTTTTAGGGTGATCAGGTCGATTTTGAATAAAATTCTCAATTTCATTCAATTCATTTGATCAAGTTCCCTTTTTAGGATGATCCGGTCCGTTTTGAATAAAATTCTCAATTTCAGTCAATCAAGTTCCTTTTTTAGGATGATTCGGTCAATTTTGAGTAAGTTTTTAAATTTTACTCAATTCATTTGACCCGTTTCCCTTTCTAGGGTAATGCGGTCGATTTTAAATAAATTTCATTCAACCCATTCGACCGATCAGGGTTTCAATGCCGAATTTCAAATTGGGAAACCTAGTCGATTTCGAGAAAATCATCCATTACATCCAGCCATTTGATCAGTTGGGGTTTTGACCCGTGCTTCACTGAGAAAATTTTGTCAACGAATTCCAATCTCTTCGATTGGAAGTTCGTTAAGGTCAAACCCGTGCGTTTTTGTAAATTCTTGTATGGATCAAAAGTGATCAATCCATTCGAACGTTGACCTCATTTTGACATATGTCTCTTGTCACTCCAGTTGACCAATTTTTTCAAAATTATTTTTCACTGAATGAATTGATCAGATCCATCAGGTATGGTATAGTGCCTACCTCAGAGGATTGCATTTTCATGCTAGGCCTACCCTTGGCACAAAAAGGGTTCCCCCATAGGGCATGCATACCGATTTTATAGTCTTGATTACTAACTCTGGGTATTTTTCTTTTGTTTTCCCCCTCCCCTGCATTCATAAAAATTTCATAAAACGTGAAAACATGAAATAAAGTATGAAAACAATTCTGATCTGATAAAGTTTGAAAATTACATGATTCTTGGGCAGGCCCTACAATGTGAAATCGAAAATTCGTCTGAAAGCACTCGTGCAAAACATCTAAGGGACTTCATTGCTCAAAGAAAAAGGGGCTATTAAGAGAGAAAAGTGTGTATACACGTGTAAAGGAGTTCTTTAAAATTTTTCTCATATGTATTGCTTTTAAATTTTTTAAACATTGGCATTGATGAAGCTTTTATTCAGACAATTATTGTTTTGTATGTATATTCATGTACATTTCATTGTTTATTTTGGCTCATTGGAGATTTCATGATGAATTTTAAGAAATAAGACTAAATTGGGATTTGTTTTCAACCTCCAGCCTGAAAAATTCGCAAGTGTATGCTTTCTAAAATCCTTGTGTACACTAGATTGGTGGTCTGAGCTACACAATAAGAGTGCTCAAGATTGAAAGAGGTCGCTCAAAAGGCCCCATGAAATACCTTTTCTCTTTCACTGTACAATTCATATTTTTGCCCACTTCACTTAACCCTAAAATAAAATTAGTCACATTGATTGATAAATTGCAAATTGGGGCAACCTTGGCTTGAAAATGTCCGCTGTGTCTAATTATATTAAACTCACATCTAAGTGAAAGCAAAAATGTGCATTATTCTTGTTTGTTTTGAAAATTTGGAATGATACTTTGAGCATTCGTTTCTCTACGTATACACATTTTATCATTTGCTCTCCCATTTGAGCCTTTGAAAGAATAATTTCATTTCAAATAAGAGCCCTAATGATCACTACCCTACATTGAAAAATTCTTAGATATCAAAAAGGGAGTGGATTTTCAATGACCATTTGGTTACTTTGGTTGTCATGGGGTGTAAGAATGATACTTTGGCCGTCGTTTCTACAACCTAAACACTGATCATCCCTTGCATCTTCATTTGAGCTAAAATTGGTGGTTCTTTTCAAAGCACTTACGATCGTACCCCGCATTGGGGAGGGAGATTGCAGAATTTTCCAAAAAAGGGAAAAGCAAAAATGCTAGAATAAGGAGGGAACCGTAAATTGGGGAAATTTGATTCCACTTGGGTTCCAATTTTCAGGAAAAAAAGAAGAAGAAAAGGAAGAGGTTTGTCCGCACGGACCGCCTATGTTTCACAGATATGGATAAACAAGGGTCTTCCTCAGTCAGTTAATTCAGATACATGTCAGAAATTTCCCGTTAATGAAAATTTCCTTTCATAGTTATTGTAAGGAACGGAATACAAGTCAGGCCATCTTCTTTCCCAATCAAACATTCTATCCTTAGTTATCCCTTTTGAGCCTTCATAATAAAATACTTTATTTGGCAACCCCTGAGAATCGCAAACCCCACACTGGAGCAAGTTTGAGTTGAAAAAGAAAAGGTTTCAAGAAGTGAAAAGTGATAAAGCAACAAAATCCAAAATCCAAAAGAAAAGAGAAAAGAGAACCTCAGTTCACAAATAAATTGGGGCAAAATTTTGAAAATTTCAAAGAATGGCAGAAGGCCGAAAAATCAAAAGAAGAAAGAAAATGAAAGAGAAAAAGCCTCAATTGAGCATAAACTCTGGGGCAAGTCTTGATTTAACCCTAAAATAGGGTTGGCACAATAATGCGATCTCAGGTCATTCAAACCACTTTTGAAATCTGCCTTCAAGCCTTAACTTTTCTAAGCACCCCACCAAACCCCATTAGAAAAGCCAAAAGTCCTGACTTCTGTTCTTTGCAATGGCCCTGTCAAGAAAATTTCTGATGCCGAAAAATTTTAGCTGTATTTCTGAATTGCTTGGGTATGGGATTGACGCTACTCACCATATGAAAACCCACCAAGTTGAGGGAAAGGAAAAAGAGGCAAAAAGCAAAACAAGAAAAGTAAATGCAGAAAATTCGACGCTGAAGTCCCTGGTGAATGATGAGAAGAATACAAACAAATTCTGAGATCTTTGAGTTCAGAATAGGGGCAATTTTGGAAAAATGCGATCTTCGGTGCAATGTCCTTGAAAGACTTATCCTTCGACTATCGTTTCAAGCCACATTACAAGCTAATAAAGTCCATCGTTGACTTATTCCTTCATGACAATCCAGAGTGAGGATTATGCTCGTAAGAAATCCATCAATCATTTGTGATCATGGGGGTATAACCAGTTTTCACAGGTTTAGCTATCGCTTCTACCCATTTTGTTGCAAGCCTACAAAGCTTATACTTTGACTAAATTTTCTTAAGAAATAAGAGTGACAAACTCTTTGCTTTCACTAAGATGTGATATGGAATGAATTACATAGATTTGAGGGCACAAAAAATAAGACAAATCTTGGCCTCCCATTTCCTTCAGCCACTTTCAAATAAAAAATAGCGCCCACTTGATTGGTCTTGAAAGATGAGCCAACCAGAAGTGGTGACCCGTTACCCTAAGCACCAATGCTAAAAGTAAGGAAGAAATCTTCTTGAATTTGGTGTTGTTTTGAGGGATTCATCATGAAATTTCCGCATGAATTCAAACTCGACGTTTAAGTTTCTTCACATTGTATATATGACTATTTTCAAAAGTTTAGAAGTGCAATTTCTCTTTGTTCAAATAAATGGGGAATCATCTGAACAAATTTTTGCAATCAAAGGAGCCCTCACTGGGGCAAATTTTCATTTGTAAGACTTCGTAAAATAAGCCTACAGTGGGGCAAATTTTCATTTGAGAGATTTTTTACAAAATGGGCCCATACTGGGGCAAATTTTTGTTTATGGGATTTCGTGAAATAAGCCCATTGTAACGACCCCACCTCCCCCTAAGGCGTACCAGAGGGTTCGGCGGGCCGCCTGCCCAGCTCTCGCCGGGACTCAGTCGTTCTTTAATCAAATCCAGAACAAATCACAAGAATAAATAGGGCAGCAATCCAAACTTAAAGGGGAACTTATATACCTTGCTATCTCAAAAGGAAGTACAACCGTCAAATGTACAAAGGTTCTCACTTCACCATACAACTAGCCGGTGCCAAGTACTAGGGCGAGAACCATTACAAAAGAAACAAAAGACCTAGACTAGGCTAGTCTATGCTCTCATCCTGCTCGCCGTCCCCTATTAAGGAAAACAAAACTAAAGGGGTGAGCTAAAAGCTCAGTGAGGTTCCAAACAGATAATCAAACAATCAAACAATCAATTCAATACATTAAACATGGAGTATCAATAATTCAAGAAACATTTACAATGGAAAGCAATAGTAACATTCATTAAAAGGATACGGCTCACAAGGAGCAATTCGTTCATTCGTTCATTCGTTCTCCTGACATTTCTCCTTATTTCTCCAATCATTTGAAAATGCATTTTTCGTTTATCAATAAACCCTCGTTCGTTCGTTCGTTCGTTCATTCATTCATTCACCCCCGTCCTGGCCGTTGGCCAGTCTCCACCAACCTACAGGGTAATACTCGAGTATACCAAACGTTCACCCAAGTCCCTAATCGCCCGACCAAGTCCGCTTCTGGCTCGAGACGACCGGTAACAAGGGGCAATGGCCAGTTCAGCCCAAAAGGCTTACATTCATGCGCAAGTAACATTTCAATCATTAAATCCTTGAAAATTGCACAGTTATTTAGGTCGAGTGCGATAAAGTACACACTCGCCTAGAAAGCTCATTTTGGAAATCATTAAAAGCAATTAACACATTAGCAAATGATAACAACAAGCCATAAAGTCAAATAAGGAACACTCACCTAGATATGCAAAATAACGTGCAAAATATCCTTCCGGATATTACCCTTAGTCACCAATGAAACCTAAGGTTGAACAAGAGAACATATTATAGTTTATCGAGCAAAACATTTAAGGGAAACAAAGAAACCCGACTAATTAGGAGTAAAACGTATAAAGATGACTTTCAAGTGAGAAGAGGGTTGTTTGAACCCCAGGATGAAAAATCATGTTTTAAAATGGAAAACCGGTCATGGTATTGGCCAAACAAAAGTATACAAGTTCAAATAGAAACCTAGCCCTCGAGCGAAAATTTGGGCAGCACGCCCTTTGTGTTTACCTAATTTTCCAGCCATTTTGGCTTCATTATTTTTCCTCAACCACAACCCAACATCACACATAAGCAATTCAAGTCAAGAGCCGTTCCATAGGCTCACAATATCATAAGAATAAGAATTACAACAATCACAAGTGCAGAAATTCAACTTAGCACAAGACAGATTTGACGTATGAATGCGGAAATAACATATCTGAAGCTACGCTTATCGGATTGAGACGAAACCTATGCTGTTTCGAAGCTAAGACACAGGGCTACAATGTTCATGAAGGTCACTAAGTCCAGTTCCTAATGTAACTTAGTCAAATTCTCAAATTACTAAACCAGAAACCAATTCGTCGGCTGTTTAAACGCAGAACACTGTAATGGACATATCTCAGAGTACACAAGTCCGAATCAGGTGTTCTTAGAGGCATTTGAAAGCTAATTCAGAATACTACAACTTTCATGTTTTGGAAAAAAGCTAAATCAGAATGGATCCTAGTCGAAAAACGTGATAAACTGGACTTAACTGATCACACGGACTGCTTGGGAAATACTTAAAATAGTAAGGGTATTTTGGACTTTTAACGTCCTACGTTGCTCTGATTGAGCTGAAATTTTGTAGGCTCCTATAAAATACCATTATCTACAACCTTTCTTCTTTGACCTAAGGCCAATTCGGCCTCTAACATAGGGATTCAAATTCGGACAGAATGTTGGGAAAAATTTCCAGATTCTGGAATTTTTTTGTAATCAATGGAACTTTCTCAATTTTCTTGTTCTAATCACTACCAAAACACCTTATACAACCTTAATTGCAACATACAAGCATCATACACCAAATTGGGCAGAAATTCCTCAAGCCCTACTTCATCATATAAAAGGGGAAAACTTCCAAATTCATCACACCCACTTGCATAATTATGAAATCAAGCCAAAACTTAAGCTAACAACACATCTTAAAGCAAAATTCAAAGCAACCATGATCATGTTCAGATGTTGGTACCTCAAAAGCAAGGCTTGGATGAGTGATAGTTCACTCCCTTTGAAATTTCTTGGTTCCTCAAGCTTCCCAACTCACAACCTACCCTTTAATCGGTTTGGAATTGGAATTCCTCACTTAGTTGAAGCAAATCAAGAAGATGGAATTGTTTTCTTGCTCTCACTTTCTCCCTCTCTTTTGGTTGGCAGCTACTGGAAAAATGAAGGGGAAAGTGCAGAAAATTGGTTAAGTAAGAAGGCAAAGTGTCTTGGTCAAGATGCTCTTAGGTGGCGACACTTGTCGCCACCACCACCTTTCTTTTTTTCTCTTTCTTTTCCTTGTTATTCTAGCCACCAATTTCGGTCAGCCTTAGCTGTAATTTAAGAAGATATTTTGCTCAAAAGTCAATAAGCTTGTTTGGTAAGAAAAATTGTGGTCAAGTGGTGCGTTCAATTGGTAGTGCGCGGGACCCGCCGGTTCGCGCCGTTTTTCTTAAAAACTCACGTACTAGGGTTTTTACTTCCCATTCACTAACCTTATATCATTGCTACTAGTCACATATTATGTCTCACCTAAAAGTCACTTTTAATCCTCAAATTTAATCCTTACTCTGTACCGAAAATTCATCCGGCGAAAAATCGCGAAAACCCTAATTTTTCTCCAAACTTGAAACCGAAGCGTAAAACCCTATTTTCTAGGTTTACTTACACTTATTGTGAAATAATTGGATATTTTTGAGAAAAATACAAGAAATTTGCGAGTCCTCACACCCATACTGGGCAAATTTTTGCAATACATTCGAAGTTCTCGACCAAGAGTCAAGTAACGCACTTTTGAATCAATCCCGCTGCTCTTTTCAAATATGAAATTCAAGTGCATGTCATACTTTGGTAAGCCCTTGTGCAGGTATCCATAGTTGAAATTGACGAAAGAGCATCTGGTGATGTGGAAGGCCAATGCTGGAGAAAGAGAAAAAAGAAGGGAAAAGGTCCCACACTGGGGCAAATTATTTCTACAAGTCTCTCTCAGTCAGGAAAAATAAAAAAAAATCAAAAAAATCAAAAAATTAAAAATCAAATCAAGTTCATCACGGCAGGCTCGGGTTTGATCCCACTGTCCGATTGTCAAGACGTTTCATTTACATCGCTACTGGAACATGGGTTAGTCCCGCCAGTAAGCATTTCATTTTCACAGCCACTGGAGCGTGGGTTAGTCCCGCCAGTAAGCATTTCATTTTTCACCGCCACTGGAGCGTGGGTTAGTCCCGCCAGTGTGCATTTCATTTTCACAGCCACTGGAGCGTGAGGTTAGTCCCGCCAGTGTGCATTTCATTTTCACAGCCACTGGAGCTTTCACAGCCACTGGAGCGTGAGGTTAGTCGCGCCAGTGAGCATTTCATTTTCACAACCACTGGAGCGTGGGTTAGTCCCGCCAGTGTGCATTTCATTTACATCGCTACTGGAACATGGGTTAGTCCCGCCAGTAAGCATTTCATTTTTACCGCCACTGAAGCGTGGGTTAGTCCCGCCAGTGTGCATTTCATTTTGACAGCCACTGGAGCGTGAGGTTAGTCCCGCCAGTGAGTATTTCATTTTCACAGCCACTGGAGCGTGAGGTTAGTCCCGCCAGTGAGCATTTCATTTACACCGCCACTAGCCAATGGAACTTTCTCAATTTTCTTGTTCTAATCACTACCAAAACACCTTATACAACCTTAATTGCAACATACAAGCATCATACACCAAATTGGGCAGAAATTCCTCAAGCCCTAGTTCATCATATAAAAGGGGAAAACTTCCAAATTCATCACACCCACTTGCATAATCATGAAATCAGACAAAGCATTACGAGTTCGCAGTGATGCCCTTTGGACTAACCAATGCTCCTGCCGCCTTCATGGACCTAATGCATAGGGTTTTCAAGCCCTACCTGGATCGATTTGTAATAGTCTTCATCGATGACATCCTGGTCTATTCCAAGACCCGTGAAGAGCATGAACAACACTTGAAGACTGTCTTGTAAACCTTGAGAGACCATCAACTGTATGCCAAGTTCAACAAGTGCGAAGTTTGGCTAGAGAAAATTGCTTTTCCGGGGCATGTAATTTCTCAAGAGGGTATTTCCGTCGACCCGGCGAAAGTAGAGGCTGTGACTAATTGGAAGAGGCTAGAAACTCCCACAGAGGTCCGCAGCTTTCTAGGACTGGCTGGATATTTTCGGTATTTTATCAAGGACTTCTCCAAACTAGCCGGTCCTTTAACTGATTTGACGAAGAAACATGGTCGGTTCTTATGGAACGCCCGAAGTGAGACAAGTTTTCAAGAATTAAAGAAAAGATTGACCATGGCTCCAGTTCTAGTCTTACCAAACGGGGTGGACGGATATGCTGTGTACACTGATGTATCCTGAGAAGGCCTGGGTTGTGTATTAATGCAAAACCGAAATGTGATCTCTTTTGCCTCGAGGAAGTTAAAACCCCACGAGCAAAATTACCCGACCCACGATCTGGAGCTAGCTGTAGTTGTTTTTGCTCTGAAGAAGTGGAGGCACTACTTATATGGAGTAACTTTCGAAGTTTACTCCGATCATAAAAGCCTGAGGTATCTTTTCTCACAGAAGGAATTAAACATGAGGCAGCGACGGTGGATGGAATTTCTAGAGGATTACGACTGTACCATCAACTACCATCCGGGAAAAGCAAATGTGGTGGCCGATGCCCTAAGTCGCAAAGCTCAGGTCGCGAGTCTGATGATCAAAGAATGGGAATTGTTAGAGTCCGTGTGTGAATGGAAACTTTGCCCTGGGAGCCATAAGGTGATTTTTGGCAATATTAAAGTGACTTCCACTCTCTTGGAGAGAATTAAAGAAGCTCAAAAGGAGGATCAGATGGTACGGAAGTGGGGAGAGAAAGTGGAAAAAGGGGAAACCACTGATTTCAATTTTGGTCCTGAGGGTATTTTAAAATACCGAAACCGAATAGTGGTGCCGAAGGATGAATCGTTGAAAATGGAGATTCTAGAGAAAGCCCATCGATCCAAGTATACAATCCATCCGGGTAGTAGTAAGATGTATCAAGACCTGAAAGGAAATTATTGGTGGGACAATATGAAGAAGGAAATTGCTCTGTACGTGCAAAAATGTCTCGTTTGCCAACAAGTGAAAGCAGAGCATCAAAAACCATCGGGCTTGTTACAACCCCTTGAGATACCTGAATGGAAGTGGGAAAACATCACCATGGACTTCGTTTCAGGTTTGCCGCGAACGCAGTGAGGACACGATGCCGTTTGGGTGATCGTCGATTGATTAACCAAGTCGGCCCATTTCTTGCCGGTGAACATGAAGTATTCCATGGACAGGCTCAACTGTACATGAACGAGATCGTAAGGCTGCATGGTGTGCCGGTGAGCATCGTCTCCGATCGAGATCCACGTTTCGTATCTCGATTTTGGCAAAAGTTCCAGGAGACACTAGGGACGAAACTCAACTTGAGCACGACCTATCACCCTCAGACGGATGGACAATCGGAACGAACCATTCAAACTCTCGAGGACATGCTATGAACTTTCATTCTAGATTTTAGAGGCAACTGGGGTCAGCACATGACCTTGGTAGAGTTTGCGTACAACAACAGCTACCATTCGTCGATTCAAATGGCTCCCTATGAAGCATTATATGGACGAAAATGCCGATCACCAATTTACTGGGATGAAGTTGGCGAGAGGAAGACATTAGATCCAACCACTATTCCTTGGATGGAGGAAGCTCGAGGAAAGGTCAAGTTGATACGGCAACGACTCCATCAGCTTAAAGCCGACAAAAGAGCTACGCCGACAACCGGAGAAAAGACTTGGAGTTCGAGGTTGGAGACCATGTATTTCTTAAAGTCATCCCTTTACGGAGTGTCACAGCAGGCAAAGGAAAGAAGCTTCAATCGAGGTTTGTCGGACCTTACAAGATCTCACAGAGGATAGGTACGGTAGCATATAGACTAGAACTGCCGTCAAGTCTCTCGAGAATCCACGACGTATTTCATGTCTCAATGCTCAAGAAGTACTATCCCGACCCAACCCATGTCTTACAACCAGAGGAGATCGACGTGGACAAATCGCTTGCTTATGAAGAAAAACCTGTCCAAGTGCTTGACCGGAAAGTCAAAGAGCTCAGAAATAAGCAGATTCCGTTAGTGAAGACACTGTGAAGAAACCATGGGGTAGAGGAAGCTACCTGGGAAGTGGAAGAGGAAATACGAACAAAATACCCTAACCTTTTCGTGAGTTAAGGTGAGAAATTTCGAGGGCGAAATTCTTTTAAGGGGGAGAGAGTGTGAGAACCCATATTTTTCATTTTCTAGGTTATATATTTTTCATGGCTTGTTTTCTGCATTTTCGTGATTTGAAAAATTTCTAGATGAATTTAAGGAGCAGATATAATTTTTAGATGTTTTTTCTAGTATCGAATGGATTTTGAGAAATTAAGAGCGTATACCGGACGTGGGACCCACTAGTGCGAAAAGTTCGGAAAAATTCGACCAACTAGGTTAAGTTTTGGATACTGGATGTAATTTACCGGGTGTTAAGAGATAAGTAGAGGTTGCAATTTGGATTGGTGTGAGAGAAAACAAAGTGATTGACTTGCATTAAATGAAGTGACACATGTCACCATTTGAGTGGTTGAACCTTAAGACCACTATTCATGGTCTTACCATTTGACTTAAATTAACCAAAAATGACCCAAAAATCATCAAAAAAATCCTCCATGGTAGCCGGCCCTCTATTTCTCTCTTTCTCTCTCTCTTACTCTAAGCACAAGGAAGAAAACTCTTCAAGCTTGCTCCAAATCATCAAAACCAACCATCCAACCTTGATTTTGCTCCATAAAATCACTTAAGGAGGTGTTGGTGAGTTGTTGTGTGAAGTTATTTGGAAAGTTAAGGAGTCCAATAGCTCTCTCTCTCTTGTTTTAAGGTAAGTTGTGAAGAACCACCCTCCTCCCTTAATCGATGCTTAAATCATGCTTAGTAGTAGTATGAGATGCAAGTTTATGGGTTATTTCTTGATTTGTGGTTGAAGTGATGAAGTTTTATTATTTTTGGGGATTTTTTCTGTTTTCATATAATCATGATTGTGTGGCAAGCTATGATGATTGGAATTGGTATATAATGACTCTAGGAGGTGGAAAAAGTGATTAATTGCAACCAATTTATGGTTTGGAAGAAATTTCAGAAAATTAGGGTTCTTAAGGGAGCATTCTGCCCGAATTTTTAGCTCTGAGATAGAGGCCGAATTGGCCTTAGCTTAAAACATGAAAGTTGTAGGAAATGACATTTTAGAGGTGCCTACAAAATTTCAGGTCAATCGGAATAGTGTAGAATGAGAAAAGTGGAAATTACTATTGCTATTCTGGTTTTACCCGAATGTAAGAATTGCACCTGTAATTGGTTGTTTTGGCTGGAATTGCTTCCGAATTGGTTGTTGAGGCCTTCTGATGAAATTTATCCTTATTTATTAGCTTTCAGCTGGTTTTGGAATTTCGGGATTTGGACTTGTAGAGCCTGAGTTATGATGTTTCCGCTAGAATGCATTTTGGTGAATCTGTTTTACGTTTTTGATGTAGTATCTTGCATTTTTGACCTGTTTGCACTCAAAACTGGGTTGAGTGTCCTTCTGTGATGTTGTAGCCCTGTCTTTTAGCTTCGAAATGGTGGGTCTTTCACCCTCATCCGATAATCTTAGTGAAATTGATGCCATTACCGCAAAATGAGGACAAAAACTGTTTTTTCAGGGCCAAAGCTAGTTACATTTCCGAAATTTCTGGTTTCCTTTAATGTTTGTATATGCTTATGGAACCCTATTGGGGTCATGTTTGGCCTTGGGTTATGACTCGTTATTGAGTCTCATGGTATTTGTTTGCATGTTTTAGGACGTGACCGTGGTGCACAACGTTTTTTTGACGGAAGTGCATGAAACCACATTTGCGAGCTTGGTGAGTGTACTATTCACTTGTGTGTTATTATATGACTTTGATACTTGAACTTGAGATGTTGAATGTTAATTGATTGAAGTGAGAGTGTACTTTATCACTCTCACTTATTGTTTCGCATGTTATTGGAAAGTTATTGGAATGTTATATGAAATGTTATATGAAATGAAACACATGACTTGGTGTCGTTTGGACGAGTCTCCAACGACTACAATTGTTATCCTTGAGCTCAACCCCATTGGTAATTGATTGAATCGAGCCGGCGAGGGCTTGGTTGTGACAGCCCCACCTTCCCCTAAGGCGAACCAAAGGGGTTAGCGGACTGCCTGCCCAACTCTCACCAGGACTAACGGTTCAGTTTACGTCGATCTATTACGTTCCGGAACTTACCATTGCGCGCAAACAAGTCAAAATCACAAAATAAAAAAAATGAAAATCGAATCCGAAATTTATCCAAACCACGGCCAAGCATATATATACATTGGAAATCAACATTTACAAGCCAAACGGCAAACCAAGATATTCGTCTAGTTCATACATGTACCAAAAGCCATTTACACACCCAACATTTGGTGGAAACAAAACACTTAGGGTTTTTACCCTCAAGGAGCTATTCAAAAATACATGTACAAGAGCTCAACTTGTCATCCAACTATCACAATCTTTTCCAAAAGTTTCATTTTCCTGTAAGGAAAACAAATGACACGGAATGAGCTAAAGCCCAGTGAGCAACTATCACAATAGCAGTCAAGATCACATAAGCATAACCATTCAATTCAAGTATGCAATTTCGAAGTAAAGCAAATCAGTGAAAGGATACAGTCGGCTCTCAAGAGCCCATTTCCACGCTTGCAATCTTGATCCAACCTCATTGACCCTCCGTCAATTTTAAAAGTACCAAACAACCGTAGACCTCGCTTAACTTCCATCCTTCCACCCATCATACCCCAACCGGGCCCGCACTCCATTCAGTCATTTTGGTAATACTCGAGTTTACCGGAACCGAGAGTCTCATTACTACAAGGTTCCTCAGTACAGTCCCCGTGGCATGACAATTTTCACGACCAAGCCCTCGCTGGCTCGATCCAATTGACTACCAAACGGGGTTGAGCTCAGTAATACAGTAAGGCCGTTGGACAATCGCCCAAACGACACCAATTCAGTTTCCATGAATGGAATTCAATGTACCATATAACCAGTGCAGTACTACAGTAATACGGTAAATAGCCATGAATGAAATCACAAGGGGTGAGGGCGGTCAAGTACACCCTCACCTCAATCACTTCCAATAACCAATTAAGCCTTCAAGGCATCAAATACACATAGAGCAAAGCCATATTATAACAAGTAAGTGAGTAGTATACTCACCAACCAAGTAAGTGGTATTTCATGCACCACGATCACCAAGCCGTCGTGCACTACCTTCACGCCCTAGAATCATGCAAACAAATGCAATGAGACTCGATAACGAGTCATATAGCCATGCCAATTACAACCCCAATAGGGTTTTATAAACATATACAAGCATGATAGCAAACCAGAAATTAATAAAGGGCTTTAACTTAGGCCTTGATAAGAAAACCGGATTTGACCTCATAATGCGGTAATGGCACAACTCTCACTACAATTATCGGATGGGGGTGTAAGACCCACCATTTCGAAGCCAAGAAACAGAGCTACAACAATGTAGAAGGTCACTCAATCCAGTTCCTAACACAACTAGGTCAAATATGCAAAATACTATACCAGAATTCCCAAAACAGGTTTGCAAATCACACAAAACTTTAATTACTATAACTCAGTCTATACAAGTCCAAATGCCGAAATTCCAAAGGCATATGTTAGCTAAGACATCCAGCTACATTTCATCAGAAGACACCAACTTCAAAATCCAAACCAATTCCAGTCAAAATAGCCAAATACCAACGCAGTTTTCGCATTCTGACCAAAGCAGAACAGCTACAGTAATTCCGACATAACTCACTCTACACTAATCCAAATGACCTGAAATTTTGTAGGCACCTCAAACACATCGATACCTACAACTTTCATGTTTTGAGCAAAGTCCAATTCGGCCTCTAACCCTATGATCTAAAACCGGACAGAATTAGGGGATTATGAACCCTAACTTTTCACAATTCACTTCAAATCCAAAATTGGTTGCATTTATCCACAATCCACACCTACTAGAGTCATTATAGTCCATTTCCAATCATCAAAGATGGCTACAACATCCATTTCATATTAAACCAGAAAATTCATCATAAAATTAAAAACTTCACCAAATCAAGCCAAACCAAGAAATAAATCATATAATCCACCACTTTAGCCACTTCTAAGCCAAACATAAGCATCATTAGATGTAGTAGGGTGTTCAAGCATCACTTACCAAGAAATCAAGAGAGATAGGGATTGTGGACACCTTAGCTCTTCAAATCAACTTCACTAATACACTTATTAGCACTAGAAGAAAGGTTTTTATGGAGTGAAATCTAGTCTAAGCTCTTGTTTGTGGAAGATTGAGTGAGATGGAAGCTTGAGAGTTGAAGAAATTCCTTCCTTCTTGAGCTAGGGAGATCCGGCCACCATGGAGAAGAAAATAGTGAATTTTGTGCATTTTTTTGATATTTAATCCTTTGGTCAAAAAAAGTCAAGAAAGTGAATAGTAATTCTTAAAGTCCAACCAATGAGAAGGTGACACTTGTCACCTCATTAAATGCATTCTTATCTTTCTTTTTCCCTCTCACATCAATCACTTCACACATTCTACTTATCTCTTAACACCCGATAAATTTTACACAGTATCCGAAACTTAACCTTATTGGCCGAATTTTTCCGAACTTTTCGCACTAGTGGGTCCCACGTCCACTATTTACTCTTAATTTTCTAAAAACTCTCCAATACTAGAAAAATCATCTTAAAACTATAATTACGCATAAAATCTACCAGAAAATATTTCTAAGCCCGAAAATGCAAAAATATATGCAATTCAGGGGTAATAAACCCTAGGAAAAATATTAGGGTTTTACGGGTTCTCACATTGGTCGTGCCAATTAATGTGCCTTGGGGCAATGTTATACGGAATCTTGTAGTATGAGAGACTCTCGATTCCGGTTTACTCGAGTAATACCACAATGCAAGTGTTTGGATTTCAGGCCCGGTTGGGGAATGTTAGGTGGAAGGAATGGAAGTAAAGTGGAGTCTACAGTTGGTTATTGTTGAACATTGACGGAGAGTCAATGACGTTCGATCAAGAAATGCAAACGAGGAAAATGGCTCTTGAGAGCCATCTGTATCCTTTCATCACCATATTTGACGTGTGCCTTTGCTTATTTTACTATATTGAATGAAAGCTTGATGCTTATATGCACTTGGTTGCGTAAGTGGTAGTATCTCACTGGGCAATTAGCTCACACCGTTTCTTTTGTTTTCCTTACAGGAATATGACTCTTTTTGGAATGAATCTTGATAGATGGTTGCCGAATGAACTAGATGTATATTTTTTATTTTTTTGTATGGTATATGAAGTGAAACCCTAAATGTATCTTTAGGGCCGTTTTCACTTTCAATTTGGCAAACCGGGTATATATTCACTTTTGACAACTTTTGTATGTCACTTTGGATTGTATTTGCTAAAGTTCAAGATGTGAATGTTTGTTCGAGATTTGGTTGCGTTCTGACGGGTCGATTACTATTCATGACCGACTCCGAATTTCATTTTTTTTTATTTTGGGTTATTTTGCCCTTTTGCCATGTTTACGCGCATTTATAAGTTCCGGAACGAAATAGATCGCTCTAAATTGCACCTTTAGTCCTGGCGAGAGTTGGGCAGGCAGTCCGCTAACCTCTTTGGTTCGCCTTAGGGGAAGGTGGGGCTGTCACACACCAAGCTTATCGACCAAGTCCTTGCCAGCTCGAGTTACAAGATTTGTGACGCCCCCACATCTCCCTAAGGCGAACCAAAGGGTATCCGCGGGACGCCTGCCCAACTCTCGCTAGGACTCAAGCAATTCCATTCAACTTAAAACCAAACCGAACATTTCGAAGAGAGCAACATGAATACAAATAATGCGGAAGCGTTCAAACTTAACAAGTCACTTAACATATAACCAGTACATCGAGTAATCATAATACGACTTAAATTCTAAATTCACGTCAGGGCCCAAATTTTTACATTTCAATTCCAAAAGTACAACCCAAACCAGGGCATAGCCAAAATATAGTAGAAATCCTAAACAAAAGAACAACTAAGGGTTTCTCCATACTTCTCCGAGATTCGGTCCTGTTAAGGAAAACAAAGCTATAGGGTGAGCTAAACGCTCGTGAGGCCAAGAACACACATGCAAGCACGTTGTTCAAATAGCAATCCCAAATTTATTACATAAAACCGTGATATTTCAATAATCAACCATTCGAACAGGAAAAGTAATCAGAAACAATTCAAGGATATAGTAGCTCTCAGGAGCTAAGTTCCACTCGCTCTGCCGATGCCATTCGTATACCTTCCCGCGATGACCCTCCGTCAACCGGGTCGGTATTTCAATTTCCGAAGATCACCACTTACTTTCCTCCGTCCACCGTACACCTCCAGGGCCCACAAGTCATTTATAAGGCGATACTCCACGAGTATGCCAAGCAAGACCTCGCATTAGGTCGAGCTTATATCTCATGGCTCGCCCAGGTTCCCGACCAAGCCCATTGCCGGCTCGAGTCCAAGGTCGGCCTATGAGTTTGGGCGTCCCCCATTCATTTGAAAGTCGAGGAGGTTCACTTCAACGACGTATGTAGTTGTGACATACCATTGCATTTCATTCATTCATTCGATATATTTCATTCATTCATTCGAAATTAGAACGAGTGTGATAAAGTACACACCCGCCTTCATTTTTAAAATCTCCAACAATTACAACAAATAAGCAGGTACCAAGGATTCACACACTTGACACTCACCGAGCAATTCAATAAGAATTATTTTCAGGAAGTTCAAGTGTCCACTGTAAGATCCTCTTGAAGGTCTCCTTGTGCGCCTGGCAATTAATAGTGGATAATCACTCAAATATCCCAATTATGAAGGAAGATTGTACACTAGTACAATCTAAAGAATATTTCACAAAAATGAACCTCAATTACTTGTAAATCGAGGTTCAGCTTGCATTTTATTAAGTACAATATTATTTGAGTTTTTATCATGAAAATCGAGGGCAAAACGTTTGAATAATACTAAGAGAATTAAGAGTTTTGGAAAAACTCCTTTGCCTTGAAAATTGAAAAATTTCAGTTTTATTATAAATCTTTGAAAATTTGTATCTCTCTCGATATAAGCCCAAAATTGGAAAACTTTATACTGTTAGAAACCTTTTGGAAAGTGTTAAAAATTATTAGAAGACACTTTTCCATGAATCTAAGTGGAAAGTACTCAAAAATTAGCTTGAAATCACTGTTCCAGAATGTTCAGGATTGAGCTGGGGTTGGTTTTTCGCTAACTTTGGAAATTTGGCAGAATTCACTCGTTGCAAACTAGCCCTTGAAATTTATAACTCAATTAGAGGTGCAAGTAAGGTTTAGGGCAGAACAAGCGGATTGAGAATTGGAGTTTTGAGCACCGAGATACGGTAGCTCGAAGTTGGGAAAATTCAAGTCTGGTGAACAATTTCCAGATTTGAGTTTCCAAAAATTGGAACCTTAGCTAAGTGTCAAAACGAACTTGGATTGGTATAAAATTTTGCAGTATGTTACTCCTACATGAAAGGTACTGTTCTATCAAATTTCAGGGAAAAATACCTTCGGAAAGATAGTTAATTAATCATCCAAATTTCAGGAAAATTTGTAAAGCAACCTGTCTTTTGACTTCATTTCCCAATTCAAATCGTTTAATCAAGAAAGCTATCCAACCATGGTTCATTTGTGAAATAAAGGTCTAAGATACATCCATGATACCTTTGGTAAGTGTTTAGCATCAAGAACTTCAATTAATAAGATCACTCCCAGGTTTTGTCCCAAACCAGTCCAAGTATTACGGTTTTTCCAAAACAGGGCAGTCCTCTTGTTTTGGTCACAACTCAGTCAATTTAACTCAAAATGGGGCATGGTCCATGTCGTTGAAAAATACATTCATAGGGCTATAATATCACAGAAGAAATCATTTCAAAATTTGGCACCCAACTAGTTCAAAATCGGGCATCAATTTGCTGCCTTATCACTTCATTCCAGTTGAACAGAGCAACAGGACAGCGATCTTAAAACATTTGGTTCGGCTCACTCACAAAGAATCCGAATGTGCATTTTATCTCAAATTAACGCCTGGAATGTCTAGTTTCCAACGCCACCGACGGCACATGATTTTGACATCCGAGGACTGAGTTATGGCCGAAACACCACCGCTGGTCAGAGCCATACGTGAACAGTTTCCAGATTTGCTAGTTTCACAAAAAAAATTCATTTGCCCAACCAAACCTCATTATTTTTCAATGAAATTTTTCACACATCTAATACGTCATATAAACATCAGATTCAAGCCATTAGATCATTAAAAATTGGCCTTAAAATGGCCGAACAAGGCAGGGGCAAAATCGGAAACTTTTGCTTCTTGCACCCAATGAAATTTCTATCAATTATACACCATTAATCCATCATTTTAACCACTAAACCAACAACATATCCACCATCAATCATCAAATCACCAACAACCCAAGAGTGGGAGTTCATAGAGCCCACTTTCACATTTTTCTAACAATATCAAGTCATCAACTCTCATGCAAGTACTTAGAGATGCATATCTACTACTATAAATCAAGTTTAAGGTGATGGATCATGTTATACCTCCTTAGTGCTTTAGATCAGAAGTTTTCGGTCCTCAAGAGGCTCCAAGAAACCGTGAAATGCAGCCCTTTGGTTAGCTAGATCCAACCTCCAAGTAGTTTGCTAGTTGCTCTACAAGTTTGGTGAAGATTGGTTGGAGTTTTGTGGTTGATTTGGTGAAGAAATTTTTGAAACAATGGAGTTAGAGAGGGAGAGAGGGCTGGTCGGCAATCTTGAGAAGGAAGAGAGAGAGAGAGTGCGTGAGAACCCGTAAATTCCTCTTAATAATTTTCTTAGGGTTTTTCCCCTTTAATGGCATGTTTTCTGCATTTTCTGGCTTAGGAAAATTTTCCTGGTGAATTTTATGAGTAATTATGTTTTTAGATGATTTTTCTAGTATTGGTGAGTTTTTGAAAAATTAAGGATATATATCGGATGTGGGACCCACTAGTGCGAAAAGTTCGGAAAAATTCGGCCAATTAGGTTAAGTTTTGGATACTGGTTGAAATTTATCGGATGTTAAGAGATAAGTGGAGGATGAGATGTGATTGATGTGAGAGGGAAAAAGAAGGATAGGGATGCATTTATGGAGTGACAAGTGTCACTTGGCCATTGGTTTCACTTGTAGGACAACTATTCACCTTTTTGACTAATTGATTAAATACCTCAAAAATCACCAAAAATTCACTCTTTTCTTCTCCTTGTTGGTCGGCTCTCTCTCTCTAGCAAAGGAAGGAAGAAAACTCTTCAAAGGTTGGCATCCATCTAGCTCAAATCATCCCAAGCAATCCCTTAAACTTGTTTCTACTCCATAAAACCTCTTCATTTGGTGTTGTTTAGTGGTTTGGTGAAGTGTTTGGAGAAGCTAAGGTGCCAAGCAACTCTCCCTCTCTTGTTTACTAGGTGAGTGGTGTGTGAACTTCCTACTACACTTAATGAAGTTTAATTTGTGCCTAATGGGAGCTAAAGTGCTGAAATTTGTGGTTTATTTCTTGGTTTTGGATGAATTGATGAAGTTTTCAATTTATTGATGAATTTTCTGGTTTAATATGAATGTAATGTTGTGGCTATCCTTGATGATGGGAACTGATGTTTAATGACTCTAGTAGGTGTATAGGATAGATAACTGTAACCAATTTCTGGTTTGGAAGGAATTTGAGAAAGTTAGGGTTTTATATCCCCAATTCTGTCCGGTTTTGTATCTCATGGTTAGAGGCCGAATTGGCCTTGGCTTAAAACATCAAAGTTGTAGGTATTAATGTTATAAAGGTTCCTGTAAAATTTTAGATCAATCGGAGTAGTGTAGAATGAGATAAGTCGAAAATACCGAGACTGGTCCAGGAAGGGGTGCTGCGAACAGGGTTGCCTTTTCACTCAATTTGACCGTGACTTTTCACCCTGATCCTCACCGAATTATATTTTATCCAAAACATGAAAGTTGTAGCCAAGACTATAAACTAGTTTCCTGTAAATTTTCAACTTGATCCGACCACTGTACCATGTGCAATGACCGAAATACCCTTGACTGTTTTCGAAACCTGTTTCGCACCCAGATTTCTGTTTTCGTGTAGTCTTCCATTTTCGACCATGAAAATGCACGATTTGGCCTTTGAGGTCTTCTGATGAAATGTAGCTTTATGTCCTAGCTACCATATGCCTTTGGAATTTCTGAATTTGGACCTGTATAGACTGAGTTGTACTGATTACAGCAGAATGTAGTTGTGAACCCGTTATTGTGGTTCTGGTTTAGTATCTCGCATATTTGACCTAGTTGTGCTAGGAATTGGACTGAGTGATCTTCTACATTATTGTAGCCCTGTTTCTTAGCTTTCAGATGGTTTTGGAATTTCTGGATTTGGACTTGTAGAGCCTGAGTTATGATGTTTCCGCTAGAATGCGTTTTGGTGAATCTGTTTTACTTTTTTGATGTAGTATATTGCATTTTTGACCTGTTTGCACTCAAAACTGGGTTGAGTGACCTTCTATGATATTGTATCCCTGTCTTTTAGCTTCGAGATGGTGGGTCTTGTACCCTCATCCGATAATCGTAGTGAAATTGGTGCCATTACCGCAACATGAGGACAAAAACTGTTTTTTCAGGGCCAAAGTTAATTACATTTCCGGATTTTCTGGTTACCTATGATACTTGTATATGCATATGAAACCTGTGACGACCCCACCTTCCCCTAAGGCGTACCCCAGGGTTCGGCGGGCCGCCTGCCCGGCTCTCGCCGGGACTCAGTCGTTCACTAAAGTCCTCAAATGAATTACAAGAATAAACCTCAAATATACATCACATGGTCCACAAATATACACCCAAGTCTCCAATAATTACATGTCACAAATGCAGCGGAAACTAATTCGCAACTATACATCAAATGATTCCAAATCCAAAACTGTACAAGATATAGGCCATCCAGTCACGTGAACAAGTACTACAAGTCCTTCCTTCGCCACGAGCCCTGTGGAGGGGAATAAAATATTTTTGGGGTGAGCTAGAAGCTCAGCGAGTAACCATTAAAATCAGTAATCAAATCGGTTTCACAATAGTTCATTTCAATGATGTTATATATCCATGATGTCATAAATCAAATGATAAGTCCAGAAACAACTACATCATTTACAAAACAGTAAATGTGGATTATCAATAATTCAAGAAACATTTACAATGGAAAGCGATAGTAACATTCATGAAAGAATACATTCATTCTCCTGACATTTCCTCGCTCATTTGGTCATTCATTTCATTTCATTCACCCCGTTCCTGGCTTTTGGCTAGGCTCCACCAACCTACATAGGTAATACTCGAGTATACCAAACGTTCACCCAAGTTCCTAATCGCCTGACCGAGTCCGCTTCTGGCTCAAGACGACCGGTAACAAGGGGCAATGGCTAGTTCAGCCCAAAAGGCTTACATTCATGCGCAAGTAACATTTCAATCGAAAATTTCACATTTATCGAGGTCGAGTGCGATAAAGTACACACTCGCCTCGAAAACTCGTTTTGGAAATCATTATAAGCGCTTAACACGTTATCAACCAAAATACAAGTCATGAAGTCAAGAAATATAGCAAACAAGGCACATTCAAATGCCAGCACACATGATATGCAAGAAAACATTTCAAAAGTAACTTTGGAAACAGTTCAAAAGTAAATAATGTAAGAAACGGTTCATAAATAACGTTAGAAGTAGTTTGGGGTCACTCACCTCCACGGCTCAGAAACCATCCATCATGTATCATTGCCTTGCTCAAATCCAAGTCTTAGATCACAAACTCAATGCAAACAAGTCCCTTCAAAGTTCGGACAGCACTTCCCCTAAATTTGCTAACTTTTCCAGCTATCATGGCTTCATTATTCTTCACATTCAAAACCAAAGGTACACACACAACAACAAGTTCATCCAATAGCCATTCAGCAAGTTCCAAGAAGTACAAAGACATGTCAAGCTAGGGAAAAGTCCGGAAATGAAAGTTAAGCTCAAAACCAGAAAAACAGGTTTTGACGTCATTTTACGGTAATGGCACCAAAGGCACTAAGATTGTCGGATAAAGGTCCAAGACCCACCATTTCGAAGCTAAGAGATATGGCTACAATATTGTAGAAGGTCACTCAACCCAGTTTCGAGTGTAACCAGGTCAAAAATGTAAGATACTATACCGGAATCACAAAAACAGATTTGCAAAACGCATTCTAGCGTAAACATCATAACTCAGCCTACACAAGTCCAAATCCAGAAATTCCAAAACCAGATGAAATCTAAGAAACAGGGTTACATTTCATCAGAAGACCTCAACAACCAATTCGGAAGCAATTCCAGCGAAAACAACCAATTACAGTCGCAGATTTCCAATTCTGGGTAAACCAGAACAGCAATAGTAATTTTGACTTATCTCATTCCACGCTACTCTGATTGACCTGAAATTTTGTAGGTACCTCTAAAATGTCATTTCCTACAACTTTCATGTTTTAAGCTAAGGCCAATTCGGCCTCTAACATGGTGCAATAAATTCGGGCAGAATGTAGCTTCATGAACCCTAACTTTCCAAAATTTATTCCAAAACAGAAATTGGTCGCAATTTTCCACTTTTTCCACCTCATAGAGTCCTTAAACATCATTTCCAATCATCATATATAGCCACACAATCATATCCATATGAAAACAGAAAAATCCCAAAAAATTATAAAACTTCACCAATTCAACCAAAATCAAGTTTTAATCCATAAACTTGCATCTCCTACCATCACCAAGCATGAATTTAACATCATTAGAGGGAGGAGAGGTATTCATCCACTACTCACCTTAGTAAAACAAGAGAGAGAGCAACTAGGCACCATAACTTTCCAAACAACTTCACAACCAAGCTCAACTCCACCAAACTAAGAGGTTTTATGGAGTAATTTGCAATTTAATCGGTTGGAACTCAAGATTTGAGCAAGAATTGAAGTTGAAGTTGAAGAAACTCTCTCTTGTTCTTTCCTCACCAAAAATTTCGGCCAAGACAATAAAAATGGAAGAAATTGGGTCAAAATTTGGTTTAGTAAAGGTTAAGACAAGTCCAAGTCAAAGTCAAGGTCCAAGATTAAATCACAAGGTGACACTTGTCACCTTTTGGTTCAAAACTTATCTTTTTGTCTCTCCAATACAAATATCTTAACACCTTGTAAAATAATATCACTTAATACAAAATTCCTACAAGTTGTCAAAAATATAATGCATTTACCGCACTAGCGGGTCCCACGTCCAAAATACGCTTTTAATTTCTCAAAAACTAACCGATACTAGAAAAATCATTTTAAAACTATTTTTGCTCATAAACTTTATCTGGGGAATTTTTCTAATCAAGAAAATATAGAAAAGGCGGGCATTAAAAAAAATAAACCCTAGAAAATTAGAAAATTTCAGGGTTCTCAAACTCATTTTTTTCGGGGCGTCACAAAACCCTATTGGGGTTGTGATTGGCATTGCTTTATGACTCGTTATCGAGTCTCATTGTACTTGTTTACGTGTTCTAGGGCGTGACGGTGGTTCACGACATTCTCTTGACGGAAGTGCATGAAACAACACTTAATTGATAAGTGAGTATACTACTCACTTGAATGTTACAATGTGGCTTTGCTATATGTGATTTTGATGCCTTGAAGGCTTATTTGGCTATTGGAATTGATTGAGGTGAGGGTGTACTTGACCGCCCTCACCCCTTGTAATACCGTTAATGACTGTTTACCGCTTCACTGATATATTGCACTTGCTATATGAGATATTGAATTCACTTCATGAAAAACTGATTTGGTGTCGTTTGGACGAGTATCCAACGGCCTTACTGCACTACTGAGCTCAACCCCGTTGGTAGTCAATTGAATCAACCCCAGGGGTTTATGATTTGCAATATTCTGTTTTATGTTGTTTATATTGATATAGTTACTTAGTGGTTATATTCTATCATTAATTAGTTGGTTATATTGCTATAGGTGGTTAGCTGCGAAACATGGAGGATAAAAGAAGTCGGACCAAGAAAACTAACCGAGAACGCGGTTCTAGGCGAGGCCGTGAAGGTGAACAAGCACAGGAACCGGTGCCAGAACCGAGAGAGGAGAGAGAGGCAACGGTTGACCCACAACCTGAACCCCAGGCTGCAGGGGGAGATCAGGTGGCAACTGCTATCCAACAGATGACTAACATCTTGGCTCGTTTAGTGGAGCAACAGGGTCAAGCCCCTGTAAACCAACCTCGGGACCCCGATATGGGGCAGGATAGAGCTTTGGAGAGATTCCAAAAGTTCTCCCCACCCAAGTTTTTAGGAGGGCCAGACCCGTATGAGTCTGAGAAATGGCTGGAGGCCATGATAAATATTTTTGCTGCCCTCCACTATACGGAAGAGAGACAAGTCCAATTCGCTGTATTTTAGTTCGAGGGGCCAGCTAGGGCCTGGTGGAATGTAGTGAGGGCCAAGTGGGAGAGAGAAGGAACTGCATGGACTTGGCTAAACTTTGTACGGGACTTCAACGAAAAATACCTTCCACCCATCGTCCAGGAGAGGAGAGAGGACGAATTCATTAAACTCCGTCAAGGAATGTTGAGTGTAACTGAGTATGAGACTCAGTTTACAAAGTTATCTAAATTTGCTCCTGAACTGATAGCTACGGAGCAAAGAAAAGTACGGAGATTTGTGCAAGGACTGAATGTGGAGTTACAAGAAGCTTTAGCAGCAGTCCAAATTAATACATTCACGGAGGTTCTAGAGAAGGCCCTAAGGATAGAGACTGCTAGGGCACAAGTGAGAGCTTTTCATGCAAAAAGGAGAGGTGCGCCTGGTGGAAGTTAAGGGCAAGGACAAAGTGATTTAGATATGCCACCTTCTAAGATAGGCCGAGGAGATGGTAGTGAGAAAATTTCAGGGATATCTAAGGAAAGTACTCCAAGAGGAGCTTCGCGTGGCTGGGGCCAAGCAAGAGGTGCCTCACAAGGAGGTCAGACCTCAGCCCCTCAAGTATCTTGTGGGTACTGTGGGAAGGCCAATCATGTGGAGAGTGATTGTTGGCGAAAGGCGGGAAAATGTTTATGGTGTGGTAGCACCGAACACCAGCTTGCAACCTGTCCCCGTAGATCACGCCTAAACCCTGAACAAGCAAGTGTAGGAGGGACTAAGCCAAGAGTGCCGGCTAGAGCGTATGCCTTGAACCAACAGGCAATACCTGAACCAACAGAGGTAGTAGAAGGTACGATTCGTAATTTCTATTGTTTAACTAAGTTTTGGCTATAGTGAGACTTGAGAGCCGGAAACAAGTATATAAGGAAAATACCCTACGTTATTCGAAGTGCATGTATGAATTTCGAGGACGAAATTCTTTTAAGGAGGGGAGATTGTAACATCCCGAATATTAGGAGGTTGTTTGTGAAGAAAATATTAAAGTGTATTTCTTTGGGGTTTGATTTAAAACCTTATTTTGTTTTAAAAGACTAGAAACCCTAATATTTTAGTCAAAAACCCTAGTTTACTTGTGACTAACCGGTTTTCCTAAATCTCTCCTATTTTAATTGAAACCCTAATTTTAATTACTGGAATTGGAAAATTCCTCACGTTTTCTTAAAAATTTCCTTTTATTTGAAAATTATCATTTATTAAAGCCCTACTATCCAATTATTCCATAATAAGTGCAAATGAATCTAGAAAGTAGGGTTTTATTCTTCGGTTTCAAGTTTGGAGCAAAATTAGGGTTTTCGCGATTTTTGCCCGGATGAATTTTTGGTATAGAGAGTAAGGATTAAATTTGGAGATTAAAAGTGACTTTTAAGTGAAAAATAATATGTGATTAGTAGCAATGATATAAGGTTAGTGAATGGGAAGTAAAAACCCTAATACGTGTGTTTTTAAGAAAAAACGGCGCGAACCGGCGGGTCCCGCGCACTACCGTTTGAACGCACCGTTTGACCACCACTTTCTTGCCATACAAGCTCATTAATATTTGAGCAAAATATCTCCTAAATTCCAGCTAAGCCTGACCGAAATTAATGGCTGAAAATACAAGAAAGAAAAAGAAAATTTTACTTGGTAAGGTTTGTGACAAGTGTCACACCCTTAGTGGCCATTGACCAAGACAATTGTTCAACCTTCTTATCCCCAAATTGGCTTCATTCACCTTCATTTTTCTGCTGGAGAGCCGAGAGAGAGAGAGGGAAAGAACAAGAGAGGAACTCCTCCATTTCTTCTGGAATCAAGCTACTAAGTGAGAAAACAAAAGAAAGAAACCGATTAAACTTACATTTGAGTGATTAGTTAGTGATTGTTGGTGAGATTTTGGAAAGGGAAAGCTAAGGCTATGCTTGGTGAACTCTAATCAAGGTAAGAAAGATGATCTCTCTAATTTTTACTTTCAATCTTGTTTAAATTAAGCTTAGTAACTCAATTTGTGGTGGAATCATGGATACTATCATGTTTTGGAGGTTTTCCCCTTTTTGATATGATGAACTAGGGTTTGAGACTTGCTGCCAATTTGATGTATGATGCATATATGTTGCAATTAAGTTTGTATAAGGGGTTTTGGTAGTGATTGAAGTAAGAAATTGAGGACGGTTGCATTAAAAATTGAAAATTCCAGATTTCTAGAAAATTCTGCTTCCATTCTGTCCGATTTTGAAACCTCATGTTAGAGGCCGAATTGGCCTTAGGTCAAAGAATTAAAGTTGTATATAATGGTATTTTATAGGTGCCTACAAAATTTCAACTCAATCGGAGCAACGTAGGTCGTGAAAAGTGCAAAATACCCTTACTGTTTTAAGTTTTTCCCCAGCAGTCCGTTTGGTCAGTTTGTCCCGTTTATCACGTTTTTTCACTAGGATCCGTACTGATTTAGCTTTTTACCAAAACATGAAAGTTGTAGTATTCTGACTTAGCTTTCCAACGCCTCTAAGAACACCTGAATCGGACCTTTGTAACCTGAAATATGACCATTACAGTACAATACGGTTTTATAGCCGACGAGTTGGATTTTGGTTCTGTAATTTGAGGATTTGACTAAGTTGCATTAGAAACTGGACTAAGTGATCTTCATGAACATTGTAGCCCTGTGGCTTAGCTTCGAAATGGCATAGGTTACGCCTCTATCTGATAAGTGTAGCCTCGGATATGTTATTTCCGTATCCACACGTCGAATCTGTCTTTTACTAGATTGTATTTCTGCACTTGTGATTATTGTGATTCTTATTCTTATGATGTTGTGAGCCTATGGAACGGCTTTTGACTTGAATTATGATATGTGTGACTTTGGGTTGTGGCTGAGGAAAAATAATGAAGCCTAAATGGCTGGAAAATTAGGTAAACACAAAGGGCATGCTGCCCGAATTTACGCTCGAGAACTATATAAATACACTTGCGACTTGGGTCGAATTGATATGAATAGTACTTAAACCATCTAGGGTACTTGAGTCTTCTTGTTTCGAGGTATATAAGTAAGGACTTGGCCGAACTTGTACCCTTGAGAAATGAAATAATGATTGCTCGAAGTATGTTTTCCTTGTACTTTTAACTCGCAAGACAATTTCAAGTATAAATATTACAAAGTTTTACTGTTTAAAAAGGCGAGCAAGATGGAATGTCGAGGACGACATTCTTTTAAGGAGGGGAGGTTGTGACGCCCGAAATAATGAGTACGAGAACCCGGAAAGTTTCTAAGTTTCTAGGGTTTATTTTATTGCTCGCCCGCCTTTTCGACATTTTCTTTATTAGAAAAATTCCCCAGATAATTTTTATTGAGTGAATATAGTGTTTAGATGATTTTCTTAGTACCGGTTAGTTTTTGAGAAATTAAGAGCGTATACCGGACGTGGGACTCGCTAGTGCGGTAAATGCAATATATTTTTGATAACTTATTGGAGTTTTGTATTAAGTGATATTATTTTACAAGGTGCTAAGAGATAATTAGAGGTTACTTAGATGGTTTAATCTTGGAGAGACAAAAGGATAAGATTAAAATCCTAGAGGACCATTTGTCACCTAACTATTGGACCTTGACTTTGACTTGGACTTGTCTTAAGCTTTACTAAACCAAATTTTGACCCAATTTCTTCCATTTTTATTGTCTTGGCCGAAATTTTTGGTGAGGAAAGAACAAGAGAGAGTTTCTTCAACTTCAACTTCAATTCTTGCTAAAATCTTGAGTTCCAACCGATTAAATTGCAAATCACTCCATAAAACTTGCTAGCTAAGGAAGATTGAAGCTATTGGTGGAGTTGTTTTGGAAGAAAAATCCCTATGCCATCACCTTTCTTGATATTCCAAGGTATCATGTCTAGCCATCCTTTCTTTGTTCTTGATTTTGTTAAATTAATGACTTGTGATGGCTAAAGAGATGTTTTTGTGGAAGATTAGCACTTGAATGCATGAATTCCAGTTTAGGGTTTCAATTTTTTTCCCTATTCTGCCAGTTTCTGTTTGACCAGGTTAGAGGCTGAATTGGCCTTAGCACAAAACATGAGAGTTGTAGAGAATGATGTTTTCTAGTTACCTGTAAATTTTCAACTCAATCTGAGCTCGGTAGCCTATAAAAAGACCGAAATACCCCTGCTATCCTGTTTCTATCCGAGAATAGTAATCAGCTTTGGTAATTGGGTAGTTTGACTGGGAATACTACCGATTTGGTTGTTGATGTCTTCTTAAGAATTATATCCTTGTATCGTAGCTTTTAAATGGCTTTGGAATCACTTGAATTTGAGTGGTATATGCTGAGATAAGTCGGAAATACCCAGACTGGTCTAGGTAGGAGTTCAGCGAACAGGGTTGTCTTTTCACCCAATCTGACCGTGACTTTTCACCATGATCCTTACCGAATTAGATTTTGGCCAAAACATGAAAGTTGTAGCCAATGGTATAAACTAGTAGCCTACAAAATTTCAGCTTGATCCGACCACTGTACCATGTGAAATGACTGAAATACCCTTGACTGTCCATGAAACCTGTTTCACGCCCAGAATTCTGTTTTTGTGTAGTTTTCCATTTTTGATCATGAAAATACATGATTTGCCCATGTAGGTCTTCATAAGAAATGTAGGGTTGTGTTTTAGCTTCGAAACACCATAAGATACACTTCAATCGGACTTCGATAGCCTGAATTATTGCTGTTTAACAATTGTGCGGTTAGCCAACCTGTTTGTGAGATTCTGGTTTCATATATGTCAATTTTGACCTAGTTGTACTATGAACTGGACTGAGTGACCTTCTGTAATATTGTAGCCCTATCTCTTAGTTTCGAAACGGTGGGTCTTACACCTCCATCCGATAATTGTAGTGCCAATGGTGCCAAAACCGCTAAATGACATCAAATCTGTTTTTGGGTTTTAGGGCTTGGATTCGGACAAGATAAGGATATATGATGGATGGTTTCTGAGCCGTGGAGGTGAGTGACGCTAAACTGTTTCCAAAGTTACTTATGAACCATTTTTTGCACTATTTACTTGATTGCATATCATGAGTGCTTGCATGTGGCCCATGACATGTTTTGGCTTAAATGAGTACTTGGAATTCGGGTACTGAACACCAACGTCTCCACCTCTGTGTACTGTTCATCTGGAGCAAATGGCTTCCCCTCTGACTGTTTACTGTTAAATGTTTGTTTGGACTGTTGGGTGTTTAAGTACAACGATTTCACTGGCTCATGAGAGCAATAAATGTACATTTGATCTTGGAATCATGACATCACTGAAATGAACGACTGCGAAACTGATTTGCTTACTAATTTTATTGGTTACTCGCTGAGCTTTTAGCTCACCCCCAAAAATGTTTTATTTCCCTCCACAGGGCTCGAGACGAAGGAAGTGCTTGTAGCACGTATTCATGTGACCGGATGGATTATCTCATGTATGGTTTGAGTTTTGGATTTCATCTTGTGTAATAGTTGTTATTAGGGATTGTATGAACGTTTGGACTTGAGCGGGTTTGTGATATGTAATTCTTCGAGAGTTTGATGGATATTTGATTTTTATATTGTAATTTAATTGAGGACTGTAGTGACCGACTGAGTCCCGGCGAGAGCTGGGCAGGCGGCCCGCCGAACCCTTTGGTTCGCCTTAGGGAGAGATGGGGCTGTCACACGTTTAATTGCCTCAAAAGGTAGGAAACATAGTGAAACAAGATACAAAATGCAATGGCCTTTAAGCGAGCACCACCCCGTCTATCTTTGGCAAAAACTATTAAAATAGTTTAAATCACTAGCTTAGTGATTGGCGGAGCCAAAAGTCTTAATTACCTCCGTAGGATCATTTTTATTTCCAGCACTAGGAGTTTTGGATCTCATGTCCCTTATCGAATATCTTGTCATTCTCCACTTGTTTAACCAAGGTAACACACCTAGCTATCGACTTATCCATCCTGCCTTTAATTTCGGACACTATTCCAACAAGTCGATTCTTAGCTTTTTAAAGTTTCTCACAAGGAGCCTTTGTCTTCCTCGCTCCTTAAGTACCTCAATCTCCACTTCAGGAATTCTAGTAGTCTAGGTATCTGCAATTGCCTTCAGTTCTCGATTATCCCCTCGAATCACCCTATTTTTCTCGGATAGCCACTTCCGATGATCGACTACTATAAACACTCCGTTATTTGGGCACGAGTAAGTCCTTTGAAAATCACATAATGTCCTAGTTCGGCGAGTTGGATTATACCCCCTAGGCCCTTCATGGCCATGGTCACCATAATGCGTCCCCAAGATGGTTCAATGCCACCGTTACCTTCCGTAACTTACAATTAAAATTAAAAGTTTAAATGGGACCAAATATAATAAATATATTGGATTTGATCATCTCATACTATCCCACATGTCCCTTACAAGATCGAGAACCCCAATCGTCCATTAATTCAAACCTAGGTTCTAATTTTCATTCCCACTAGTGGTCACTTAACTTTTCAACCAGTTCCATAGTTCGGCATCCTAAACTATTAAGCCTAGAATACACTACAAAGATCTGAAACCTAAGCTCTAATACCAACTGTGACGCCCCCACTTCTCCCTAAGATGAACCAGAGGGTATCCGCGGGACGCCTGCCCAACTCTCGCCAGGACTCATGGCACTATCCATTCAATCTTAGTATAATACTATTCAATGACACCGGATAAGTGAGAAGGTGCGGAAAACTTCTAAACTTAACAATATATATATGACGATTATCCAATCCTTACATCAAATTCCCAAAAGTTATATCAATACCCAAAATATACAACATCCAGGTATATCAAATATCCTAATCATACATCAGGTTTCCAAAAGTACAACCAATAAGAGTTCTAGCCCAAAATACATTAGAAACCCTATGCCAAAAGTACATCAAAAGGGGTTCCTCCAAGTCTCATTCCATGTCCAATCCTGTTAAGAAAAACAAATCTACAGGGTGAGCAAAACGCTCGTAAGGCCAAGAACACACATGCAAGCACATAGTCCAAGTAACAAGCTCAAATAACAAGTCAAAGGATAAAGCACAAGTAATTGACAATTCCAATGAACTGTAAACAGAAACAAATCAAGGATATGGTAGCTCTCAGGAGTTAAGTTCCACATGCTTTGCTAATGTCATTCGTATACCTTCCCGCGATGACCCTCCATCAACCGGATCGATATTTCCATTCCGTAGATCACCACTTACTTCCCTCCGTCCACCGTACACCTCCCGAGCCCGCAAGATATTTATAAGACGATACTTCACGAGTATGCCAAGCAAGACCTCTCATTAGGTCGAGCTTAATTTTCTCATGGCTCGCCAAGGTTCCCGACCAAACCCATGCCGGTTCAAGTCCAAGGTCGGCCTATGAGTTTAGGTGTCCCCCCATTTACATTTGAGAGTCGAGGAGATTCACTCCAACGACGTATGCAGCCATAGCATACCATTTCATTTTATTCGAACATTCAATCATCTCTTTTCATTCAATTATGTCATTCATAATTCATTCGTTTCATTTCAATCATAAGTCATTCATTTCAAATAAGA